>NC_090330.1:111025319-111052819 GCF_035084215.1 Heptranchias perlo
TAGAGGATGCTGTCCCTCCACTCACTCTGCGTACAGTCCAGGTCCCAACTGAAGCTCAGCAGCAATGAACACCTGGCTCAGGGAATCCCTACCCTCTGCCCCTTGCCCCTGCCCAGAACATCTGGCTCAGGGAGTCCCTGCCTCTTGCCCCTGCCCAGGACATCTGGCTCAGGGAGTCCCTGCCCTCTGCCCCATGCCCCTGTTCTGAACATCTGGCTCAGGGAGTCCTTGCCCTCTGCCCTGGCCCCTGTCCAAAACATCTGGCTCAGGGAGTTCCAGCCCCAGGCCCCTTCCCAGCTTCGATGAAAGGGTTTACAGGTTTACTACACTTAGGATTAGGAGGGAATCTCATAGAGTCATAGAGTCATAGAGTTATACAGCACGGATAGAGGCCCTTCGGCCCATCGTGTCCGCGCCGGCCATCAAGCCCTGTCTACTCTAATCTCTCCAAGGCGAGAGGATATTAAGGCAACAATACGGATAATTCTACTTTTAAAACTGCTGTGAGTTGTATGCTTGGCAGATCTTTATGTTTCATCGAGCTTGACATATAATTGATGTCTTTTGACTGTTCTTGTAATATTTAGGGTTCCACAGGTATCCGTGGTCTCCCAGGGGCTGAGGGTCGAGCAGGAATTAAGGTAATTTGCATGAATTACTGCTTCTGATAATCAAATCTGCATCATCAAATCATCCTCGTTGGTTATTTCACGCTTGTTGCCTTGGGTCAATGTTTATCCCTCAACCAACACCTCTGTCTCTCTCTCTCCCCTTCCTCTTCCCCTCCCTCTCTCTATCTCATCCTCTCTGTTTTTTTATCTCTCTTTTTCGCTCTCACATTCTCCCCTTCCCCCTCTTGGTTTGTGTTGCGTCTGTTTCACGCCCGAAAAATGGAAGCAATGCACACCCAACACCCCTCCTCCCGACCCCCTCCTCCTCGAACCCCCTCCTCCCCGACACCCCTCCTCCCCGAGCCCCCTCCTCCCCGAGCCCCCGCCTCCCCGACACCCCTCCTCCCCGACCCCCTCCTCCCCGACACCCCTCCTCCCCGACACCCCTCCTCCCCGACCCCCTCCTCCTCGAACCCCCTCCTCCCCGACACCCCTCCTCCCCGACACCCCTCCTCCCCGAGCCCCCTCCTCCCCGAGCCCCCGCCTCCCCGACACCCCTCCTCCCCGACCCCCTCCTCCCCGACACCCCTCCTCCCCGACACCCCTCCTCCCCGACCCCCTCCTCCTCGAACCCCCTCCTCCCCGACACCCTCCTCCCCGACACCCCTCCTCCTCGAACCCCCTCCTCCTCGAACCCCCTCCTCCCCGACACCCCTCCTCCCCGAACCCCCTCCTCCCCGATACCCCTCCTCCCGACACCCCTCCTCCCCGAACCCCTCCTCCCCGACACCCCTCCTCCTCGACACCCCTCCACCCCGACACCCCTCCTCCCCGACACCCCTCCTCCCCGACACCCCTCCTCCCGACACCCCTCCTCCCCGACACCCCTCCTCCCCGACACCCCTCCTCCTCGAACCCCCTCCTCCTCGAACCCCCTCCTCCCCGACACCCCTCCTCCCGAACCCCCTCCTCCCCGACACCCCTCCTCCCCGACACCCCTCCTCCCCGACACCCCTCCTCCTCGAACCCCCTCCTCCCCGAACCCCCTCCTCCCCGACACCCCTCCTCCCGACACCCCTCCTCCCCGACACCCCTCCTCCCCGACACCCTCCTCCTCGACACCCCTCCTCCCCGACACCCCTCCTCCTCGAACCCCCTCCTCCCCGACACCCCTCCTCCTCGAACCCCCTCCTCCCCGACACCCCTCCTCCCCGAACCCCCTCCTCCCCGACACCCCTCCTCCCCGAACCCCCTCCTCCCGACACCCCTCCTCCCCGACACCCCTCCTCCCCGACACCCCTCCTCCCGACCCCCTCCTCCCGACACCCCTCCTCCCCGACACCCCTCCTCCCCGACACCCCTCCTCCCCGACACCCCTCCTCCCCGACACCCCTCCTCCCCGACACCCCTCCTCTCCGACACCCCTCCTCCTCGACACCCCTCCTCCCCGACACCCCTCCTCCTCGAACCCCCTCCTCCCCGACACCCCTCCTCCCCGACACCCCTCCTCCCCGACACCCCTCCTCCCCGACCCCCCTCCTCCCGACACCCCTCCTCCCCGAACCCCCTCCTCTCCGACTGTCTCATGGTTTCAGCCTGTCTACATTCTATGAGACGTGCAAAACAGCTCAAAACTTCCTTGAATATAACCAGGAGAGACGAGGCCAGTGGGTCCACAGAAACTGTACTTGTGTTTTATTATTTCAAAGTCTTTCCTATCCCAGACTTACCCTGATTTGTTTTAATGATCGTTCTGTCTTGGCCCACGCCCATGTTCCAGAGCACATTTCATCAGCAGTTCACCCGAAACAAAAGCAGGAAATATTTAACACTTTTACACTGAAGAGATTAGAATTCTGAAATTAGTTTAAATTTTCAGTTGTCTGATTGTTTTATGTTTGCTACTGGGTGGTCTGTCTGCTTTAAATTAGTCAGTGGCTTGGCTGATTAGTTTAGGTAAGTTAGTTTAAGTAAGTTATTTTAAGATTGTCATTGGTTTGGCTGGTTAATTTAAGCTACAGGCTTAACCACAGCGGCAACTACAGGCCAGTCAGTTTAACCTCGATGTTGGGAAGCTTTTAGAAACGATAATCTGGGAAAAATTTAATAGTCACTTGGACAAGTGTGGATTAATAAAGGAAAGCCAGCACGGATTTGTTAAAGGCAAATCGTGTTTAACCAACTTGATAGAGTTTTTTGATGAGGTAACAGAGGGTCGATGAGGGCAATGCAGTTGATGTGGTGTATATGGACTTTCAAAAGACATTTGATAAAGTGCCACATAATAGGCTTGTCAGCAAAATTGAAGCCCATGGAATAAAAGGGGCAGTGGCAGCATGGATATGAAATTGGCTAAATGACAGGAAACAGAGAGTAGTGGTGAACGGTTGTTTTTCAGACTGGAGGGAGGTGTACAGTGGTGTTCCCCAGGGGTCGGTACTAGGACCTCTGCTTTTTTTGATATATATTAATGACTTGGGAGTACAGGGTAAAATTTCAAAACTTGCAGATGACACAAAAGTTGGAAGTGTAGTGAACAGTGAGGAGGATAGTGATAGACTTCAAGAGGGCATAGACAGGCTGGTGGAATGGGCGGACACGTGGCAGATGAAATTTAATGCAGAAAAGTGCGAAGTGATACATTTTGGCAGGAAGAATGAGGAGAGGGATATAAACTAAATGGTACAGTTCTAATGGGGGCGCAGGAACAGAGAGACCTGGGGGTATATGTGCACAAATCTTTGAAGGTGGCAGGTTGAGAAAGTGGTTAAAAAAGCATACGGGATCCTGGGCTTTATAAATAGAGGCATAAAGTACAAAAGCAAGGAGGTTATGATGAACCTTTATAAAACACTGGTTCAGCCACACCTGGAGTATTGTGTCCAGTTCTGTGCAGAAAAGATTTACTAGAATAGTGCCAGGGATGAGGGACTTCAGTTACGTGGATAGACTGGAGAAGCTGTGGTTGTTCTCCTTAGAGCAGAGAAGGTTAAGAGGAGATTTGATAGAGGTGTTCAAAATCATGAAGAGTTTAGATAAAGTAAATAAAGAGAAACTGTCCCCATCGGCGGAAGGGTCAAGAACCAGAGGACACAGATTTAAGGTGATTGGCAAAAGAACCAAAGGCGACATGAGGAAAAACTTCTTACGCAGCGAGTAGTTATGATCTAGAATGCGCTGCCTGGAAGGGAGGTGGAAGCAGATTCAATCGTGGCTTTTAAAAAGAATTAGATAAATACTTGAAGGGAAAAAATTTGCAGGGCTACGGGGAAAGAGCAGGGGAATGGGACTAACTGGATTGATCTTACAAAGAGCCGGCACAGGCTCGATGGGCCGAATGGCTTCCTTCTGTGCTGTAACCATTCTAAGATTCCATGATTCTATGAAGCTCGTCATTGCTTTGACTGGTTAGTTTAATTTGTTATTGGTTTGTTCAGCATCGCAAAAGGAGGCCATTCGGCCCATCAGCCTGTACCAGTGCTGGCTCTTCACCCGTGGTTATCGACTTTCATCCCATTTCCCTGCCCCTTTTTGAACAAAAGATTTGGTAGATTGTGCTGAGCCAACTAGACCAGAAGATGTTGCCTTGGGGCAAATACTCATCTTCACCACCTGTCTCGGTCTTCATCGCCCGCCCATTATAGGACGAGCCCAATTTTCATCCCGTTGATTCCAACAGAATGCAAATCGAGCGGGTTTTATAATGAGTGTGCGATCTTCTCCATCAGATTCCTGCCCAGGGGGCGAAGACGGATATTGTCTCCATTCCCCAGATACTGCTTTTTTTGTGTGACGATAATGCTGAACAAATGGAGTGAACTGTGACAGGAGATTTTTCAGGCAGGATGTTCTCTAACAATCTTCCTGATGTCTACCCCTCCCTCCCCCCAGGGTAACCGAGGAGACCAAGGCCTTCCTGGGAGGTCCATTATTTACACCGGAGCTATCCCGAAAGGTACGTTGATTTTCCACAGCTAGAGAAAGGAGCTAAAAAAAAAGTAGGGTGTAATCGGTCTCCGGAGACAGAGCAGACCGGGCAATAGCGAATCGGCTGCCTGTGTTACACACAGGAAAGGAGGAGGCCATTCAGCCCCTCGAGCCTGCTTGGTAAGAATTTTACTTACGTTAGTTTTAAGGTTGCGACTGGCACAAGTCGACAGTAAGACTAATTCATTCAAAACAACTTAGAAAGATTTATTAAACCCATGCATCCATATAGTTTAACAAACAAGACCGTAATGTCCAGTTATTATACAGGTTTCACTTCCTGTTTTTCCCTTGATCGATGGAGCGCGCTGACTCAGGATCCGTAACTTCTTCTTGTTCCGGTTCTGGCCTTGAGGGAACCTCCACACCTCCTTCCTGGCCCGTTGTCCTTCTCCGCCATGTGGTCTGAACTTGGCGTATACTTTTATATCTTTTTGGAGGCATGGCTACCTCGTGCACAATCCCTTTGGGCTCAGCGATTGGGCCTCAGCTGCATGGCCATCTTTCAATTGGTTCCTTTGCTCATGGCCGATAGTGTCCCTTTTGTTAAGTACCTCGTTTAGGTGGTGCGGGGCCATGATTAGATTAATCTGCAGTCTGCTTTAAGCACTCAGGTGTGTGCTCGTTGTGTCTCTTCCTGTCCAAGCCATGCTTCAGTCACCTTGGTTATTTCACTTCCTTGCCGAGTTTGGCATTCAGGGAAAAGGCAGAGACGTTCTTGCCGTGGGGTTTTTAAAACAGCAGGTCTTCAGCCAGCCCCTGACCGCCATCGTCTGAGGCAGCATGGCCATCCCACACCTGTACACCGTCCCGAGAGTCCCAGGATGGGAGAGAGATCGTGGACATCTTTATTATTCGAACAACACAGTAATTCTTATTATAGTAACAGGCTTTCCACATTATTTTTCCTACAGCTCCGCCATTCAATCAGATCACAGCTGATCTGCACCTCAACTCCATTTACCCGCCTTTGCTCCATATCCCTCGATACCCTTACCCAAAAATTCTATCGATCTTTGTCTTGAAAGCTCCAGTTGACCCCCAGCATCAACAGTCTTTTGGGGGAGAGAGTTCCAGATTTCCACTCCCCTTTGTGTGAAGAAATCCTTCTTGACATCACTTACAAATGTGCACATTTCACGAAGTGGAGCTTGACCCTCTGAGCAGAATATCTGGGGGAGCAATGAAGCTGCTTTTACTGGTGAAAAACAAGCTGTAAACAGTATGAGATGCTTTGTATGATCCTGGTCTCTTCAATCAGTGGACAAATCACACTGGCAGACCATAAATCCCAGGCTATAATCTATGAATCAGGTTTATTAAGTAATATAAACAGAAGCAAAAGCTAACACAGCAGACTTCACTAGAGTATAATACTTCATATAATCACCCAAAGCAATAAAAGTTAAAATGTTAACAGTCTCTGCACTACTTTTAACAATGTATGTCCTTGGTGAAATACTTCTTTGCGAGATAGACACTCATACAGCCCGCTGTTTGTCTCCTCCCAGATAATAGTTCACCCGAGCAGCGAATGGGAAAAGACTGTTATACGTAAATGCAGATCTGGCTATAGAGCTGTAATCAAAAATGGACATTTGATGCCACCGGGGCTGTGCCCACACGAGTCAGGTTCCAGGCCTGCATTCATTGCCAGGGTCAGGCAGGGCAGTGTGGGTCATAACCAGGCCCCCATGTTGCCATCACCATCTCAGCTGGTGGCCCTTCGAAAGTTTGGTACCATGATACTTGGAACATACTGTCCGTGTGGGGAGATTAGAACTTATGGTGATCGGTGGTAGTTACGGCCAGCACCAGGTTCAATATTCAGCCTTCTCTGACTGGCTGGACCAAAGGATGATGCAACTTCGGTTCTACCCGTCTCCCACTTGCACGTGACTGATGACAAAAATATCTTAAACAACCCCTTCTCGCCCCCCGCTATTGACATAGTTGTGATTGAAGGAATCGTCTATTCTAGTTGGGCCAGTGTGTGCTCAGTCAGAACAGCAACTGCGTTTCCAGGGCCATTCGGGGCTGTGAACAGGCCTGACACGTCCTGATCATCAAATAACATTCTCTGCAAACACAAGGAGCTAAATTTCGACCTCATTGCCTGATGGATCGAAATGCCTCAGATTATAAATTCAACTGATTTCCATTCCAATAGAGTGAGAATCGGGGGACGGGGGGTTCTGTATCAGGGGGTTCTATATCAGGGGGTTCTATATCGAGGGTTCTATATCGAGGGTTCTATATCAGGGGGTTCTATATCGAGGGTTCTATATCAGGGGGTTCTATATTGGAGGGTTCTATATCGGAGGGGTTCTATATCGGGGGGGTTCTATATCGGGGGGTTCTATATTGGGGGGTTCTATATCGGAGGGGTTCTATATCGGAGGGGTTCTATATCGGGGGGGTTCTATATCGGGGGGTTCTATATTGGAGGGGTTCTATATCAGGGGGTTCTATATTGAGGGGTTCTATATCGGGGGCTTCTATATCGGGGGTTCTATATCAGGGGTTCTATATCGGGGGCTTCTATATCGGGGGTTCTATATCGGGGGGTTCTATATGGGGGGTTCTATATCGGGGGGTTCTATATCAGGGTGTACTATATCGGGGGGGTTCTATATCAAGGGTTCTATATCGGGGGTTCTATATCAGGGTGTACTATATCGGGGGAGTTCTACATCGAGGGTTCTATCTCAGGGGATTCTATATCGGGGGGTTCTATATCGGGGGTTCTATATCAGGGTGTACTATATCGGGGGGGTTCTACATCGAGGGTTCTATATCAGGGGTTCTATATCGGGGGTTCTATATCAGGGTGTACTATATCGGGGGATTCTATATCGGGGGGTTCTATATCGAGGGTTCTATATCGAGGGTTCTATATCGGGGGGTTCTATATTAAGGGGTTCTATATCGGGGGTTTTATATCGGGGGGTTCTATATAAGGGGGTTTTATATCGGGGGGGTTTTATATCGTGTGTTTCTATATCGGGAAGTTCTATATCGGGGTGTACTATATTGGGGGGGTTCTATATCAGGGGTTCTATATCGGGGGTTTCTATTTTGGGGGGTTTTATATCGGGGGGTTTTATATCGGGAGGCGATTCTTTCCGCCAGATTAGCGCCCACGTGGTGAAGTCAAAAATCTATCCCAATGTCTTTCTTTGTAACTTGAATATTTTCTTTCCTGTTTTAAGGTCCCAAAGGTGAGAGAGGCCTGGAAGGAGATCGAGGACCCCAGGGAAACAGGGGTCCCTCTGGCCCTCGCGGCCTCCCTGGACCTCCTGGGGAAACACCCTTCTATCGAGGTAAGGAAGGTGGCGCATGTGAATTCTATCAAATGTTCTCAAGCATGCTCTCTCTCGCTCTCTGTCTCGTTCTGTCTCTCTCGCTGTCTGTCTCGTTCTGTCTCTCTCGCTGTCTGTCTCGTTCTGTCTCTCTCGCTGTCTGTCTCGTTCTGTCTCTCTCACTCTCTGACTCATCTGTCTCTCTCGCTCTCTGTCTCATTCTGTCTCTCTCGTTCTCTGTCTCGTTCTGTCTCTCGCTCTCTGTCTTGTTCTGTCTCTCGCTCTCTGTCTCATTTTGCTGTCTCCCTTTCTCTCTCCCTCCTTCTGACTCTCTCTCTCCCTCACACTCACAGGTGTCACCAGTTAGAATATTTGCATTTTCTAACTGTCAAATATCACAAAGGTGGCGTCGAGGTCTTTGTTTTGCTTCAAAATTCAACTTGTTTTAATTAATTTAAATGAGCTAAAGGTAGGGTGAGAGAAGCTTAATAAGATTTCTGAAGTTTATAGAACACAACAGGTGCAAACTCTGCACTGTGTCTTTTTTAGCATTCTCTCTGACACGCACACGCACCTACACGTATATGCACATGCACACACATACACATACATACACACACGCATATGCACGCACTTACACATGCACACACAGCTTCTCCGTTTAAAAAAGCACTCAATAAAAACTTTATCCGAATGAAATCTTGAAATTTGTCCTCTAGCTTTTCTTCAAATAATTTTGAAAATATCCCATCAGTCCAGCGGAGTAAATGGAAATGATATTTTCCGGGAAATTGGAAGTATTCATGAGCTCAGACTCTACAATTTGCATTCAGCTAATCGAGTCATAGCTCTCGGCAAAAATATCAAATCCCCAACCCCAGTCTCCCAGGAGAAGCAATGACCTTCCAATCAAACATTTTATGAAAGCATTAAAAGACACAAAGAGCAACTCAATAGATCGATTTAATTGTGTTATCAAGAAATACTTATTTCTTAAAAAATTTGTTTAAAAGCTTATTTTGGACAACAGAAATTTCAGTTACTGAAAATAAAATGGACGTCTAATAGGAGTTTTAATGCTAAGTATATGACTTGCCTGTCACCACTCACTGTAACAGCACTGTGGGGCTGAATTAACTTTTCTCCACTAATCATTCAAAATGTTTTCTGGAAAAAAATCTATATTCGCCATTTTTTTCCTTGGTAATTTGATTAGGCAGAGTCAACATTGTTTTATGAAAGGGAAATCGTGTTTGACAAATCTACTGGAGGTTTTTGAGGATGTAACTAGTAGGGTAGTTTTGAGGATGTAACTAAAGGGGAACCAGTGGATGTAGTAGATTTGAATTTTCAAAAGGCATTCGATAAGGTGCCACACAAAAGGTTGTTACATAAGATAAGCGCTCATTGGGTTGGGGGTAATATATTAGCATAGATAGAGGATCGGTTAATGGACAGAAAACAGAGAGTAGAGATAAAGCATTCTCAGGTTGGCAGACTGTAACTAGTGGGGTACCACAAGGATCAGTGCTTGGGCCTCAGCTATTTACAATCTATATTAATGACTTAGATGAAGGGACCGAGCGTAATGTATCCAAGTTTACTGATGATACAAAGCTAGGTGGGAAAGTAAGCTGTGAGGAGGACACAAAGAGTCTGCAAAGGGATATTGACAGGTTAGGTGAGTGGGCAAGAAGGTGGCAGATGGAGTATAATGTGTGGAAATGTGAGGTTATTCACTTTGGTAGGAAGAATAGAAAAACAGAATATTTTTAAATGGTGAGAAACTATTAAATGTTGGTGTTCAGAGGGATTTAGGTGTCCTTGTATACGAAACACAGAAAGTTAACATGCAGGTACAGCAAGCAATTAGGAAGGCAAATAGTATGTTGGCCTTTATTGCGAGGGGGTTGGAGTACAAGAGTAAGGAAGTCTTGCTGCAATTGTACAGGGGCTTTGGTGAGACCACACCTGGAGTACTGTGTACAGTTTTGGTTTCCTTACCGAAGGAAGGATATACTTGCCTTGAAGGTTCACTAGATTAATTCCTGGGATGAGAGGGTTGATCCATGAGGAGAGATTGAGTAGAATGGGCCTATACTCTCAGGAGTTTAGGAGAATGAGAGGTGATCTCATTGAAACTTACAAGATTCTGAAAGGGCTTGACAGGGTAGACGCTGAGAGGATGTTTCCCCTGGCTGGCGAGTCTAGAACTTGTCTCAGGATAAGGAGTCAGCCATTTAAGACTGAGATGAGGAGAAATTTCTTCACTCAGTGGGTTGTGAATTTTTGGAATTCTCTACCCCAGAGGGCTGTGGATGCTGAGTCGTTGAGTATATTCAAGACTGAGATGGATAGATTTTTGGACTCTAGGGGAATCAAGGGATATGGGGATCAGGTGGGAAAGTGGAGTTGAGGTCGAAGATCAGCCATGATCTTATCGAATGGCGGAGCAGGCTCGAGGGGCCGTGTGGCCGACTCCTGCTCCTATTTCTTATGTTCTTATGTAACTATAATTTTTAATGTCCAGAATAATGTTTTAAACAAAGTATTAAACAATAACATGACAATGTTTGTACATTGAATGGTCTTTTGTACATACAGATACCCCTGGGGGGCCACCGTTGGAGTGCATGCTAGTGGGGGTTGTGTGAGGGGCAATTTCAGGTTAATCTGTGATCGCACCCCTCCGCCCCCCCCCCCACTCCTTGCCCCACTCCATGCTGACACTCAGTGTCAAAGTCCAGATACACAAACAAATTGGTGATATGGGAGGAACTAGCAAGAAATCAAAGTCATTCAGGAACAGAAGGAGGGGGAAAGGGGCAAACAACGAAATTCAAGGGTGAGAAACAAGTCAATCGTGCAAACACACCAAAATATTAATGTTCTCAAACGTGTAATTCGTAGGTTTTCCGGGATCACAAGGTTCCCCAGGGGTCACAGGACCCAAAGGATATAAAGGTGACCTGGGCTTGCCAGCTTTCCAGCCTGGATTTGTTGGGTTTCCAGGAATATCAGGACCACCAGGACCACCTGGACCTCCAGGCCTAGCATCTCCCGCAGGTGAGTTACCGGCCTGCGCCCAAAAGTGGCAGGCGTTTTAAAACAAAATCTAAAGCCTTTGAAATTAAAGTATGTCCTCTGGTTTTACACAAATAGAGTTTGTTGGAGATCCAGGACCGAGCGGACAGAGAGGATACCCTGGTCAAAGAGGAGGGACAGGAGACAAAGGTAAGAGGGAGTGTTAAATACAGAGGGGACAAGACAAGCACGTACCAAGTATCTCAAATCAGCTTTTTCAGCTGGCCACTGATTTCTCATCATCTCCCCTCTGGTATTTTTGACAATTACCTTAAATCTGTGTCCTCTGGTTACCGACCCTCCTGCCACTGGAAACAGTTTCTCCCTATTTACTCTATCAAAACCCTTCATAATTTTGAACACCTCTCCCCTTAAATCTCCTCTTAACCTTCTCTGTTCTGAGGAGAACAACCCCAGTTCCTCCAGTCTCTCCACATAACTGAAGTCCCTCATCCCTGGTACCATTCTAGTAAATCTCCTCTGCACCCTCTCCAAGGCCTTGACATCCCTCCTAAAGTGTGATGCCCAGAATTGAACACAATACTCCAGCTAATTATGTGAGCTATGCTCGAGGTAAATCGGTGTGTGTGAAACCTTTAAAATGCAATGACAAAGAGTTCCACTTTACTGTCCCGGGCATTTGAGTTTAATAAAGACAATGGCCCTTTAAGTATCAAGTTTCATTAAAACCAGATTTCTACAAACATAAAATTACTCAGAGCCATATATCTGTACGGCAATGAAAATATTACTGGGCAGAGACAGTTTTAAATAACCTGATTCCTATTGGCTCATTGGCCTGTTGGTTCCTCGTACTCCTGAGGGCAGGAATTGTGAGGTTTGGATGATTGAACAGAAACCCATTAGACAGGAGTACAGTCAGGCCGGACACAGGGGCTACAACAGCTCCGGCCCAACACTGCCCCCACTCTGGCCCTAATCCTGTGACACCAGAGGAACCTCACCAATCTCCACCCTTTATTTCTCTATTTATTCACCCATCTCATTCCAGCTTTAGATTTCACTGCCCCTCCAGACTCGCTGTCTGTCCCCGTCCCACCAACTCAAAAGCAAATACTGCAGATGCTGGAAATCTGAAATTAAAAACAGAAAATGCTGGAGAAGCTCAGCAAGTGAGGCAGCGTCTGTGGGGAAAGAAACAGAGTTAATGTTTCAGATCGAAGACCTTTCGTCAGAACTGGAAGATGTTAAAAGAGTTAAAGTTTTTGAGCAAATATAGAGCCAGGGAAAGGGGGGAGGGAGGGGAGGAAAGAATAAAAGGGAAGGTCTGTGATAGGGTGGAGGGCAGGAGTGATTAAATGACAAAAGGGATGATGGTGCAAGGCAAGGAAGGGACAAGTAAAGAAACAAAAGATCGGTCTAGAGTAGCTGTAAATGGCAACAGCAGAACCATTACCAGCACTAGCTGACCGAAAAAATGGGAGCAGTGGTTCTGATCTGAAGTTATTGAAATCAATTTTGAGTCTGGAAGGTTGTAAAGTGCCTAAACAAAAGATGAGGTGCTGTTCCTCGAGCTGCCGTTGAGCTTCATTGGAACAGTGTAAGAGGCCAAGGACAGATAGGACAGAGTGGGAGTGGGACGGGGAATTAAAATGGCAAACAACCGGCAGATCATGGTCATGCTTGCGGACAGGGTGGAGGTGTTCAGCAAAGCGATCACCCAGTCTGTGTTTGGTCTCCCCAGTGTAGAGGAGACTGCATTGTGAGCAGCGAATACAGTAAACTAAATTGAAAGAATTTCCCACTAACTGTATATTCTGTTTCCCCAGAGTTAAATGTTCACACATTCCACTGCTAATGAGCATTATATGAGGGTGTGGTGTGAATCGGGCGAGGGGGGCGGGGGTCCAATTTTTGTTGGGACCATGAGGAGCATTAAATTGTTTAAGGACTTCTTTTTCTCTAAACTTCTTTTGAGTGGCCTGCAGCGGCCCTTTAAGGACTGCTGGTTCAGCTGCTCTGCACCAAGTACCAATAGGGGGAGTGTGCACAATAAACACTCCTCCCATTGGGGCTCTACTGACGTCATGGGACCGCGATTCGCGTGGACGAATGTTGCCCATTTCCCCTGCGATGCCCATTCACGGACCCCAACCAAGATGGTGGTGGCGGGAACGTGGCTGTTACTTGTGCTGCCGCCTCATTCCGGCCCAATGATGTGGTTGCATAGCGGGCCCAGTGTGTTCATATTCAAGGGCTGATTTTACTCATTGGCACTCGCGGCCCAGAGTTCCGAATGACGGGATTGGGGGGGGGCAGAGGTCACTGCACCCCGTTCCTGGTCTGCAGGATCCTTGTGTCCGTTAAGCAAACATCACCAGAAAATTATGCAGCCTGGGGCTCGAGCCCACTGACCTCCCGATATATGCTCCGTCCATTCAGACCTCTGCACCCTGAATTGATTTTAATGCGAGTTCTGTCTCAATTACAATGAACTCCTCCATCGAAAGAGGGCACCGAGGAACACAAAATATATATTCATACACTGAGGAACACAAAATAGATATTTACACACTGAGGAACACAAAATATATATTCATACACTGAGGAACACAAAATAGATATTCATAATTGTAAACAATTTTACAACACCAAGTTATAGTCCAGCAATTTTATTTTAAATTCACAAGCTTTCGGAGGCTTCCTCCTTCGTCAGGTGAATGATGTGAAATGAAATCCTCGAAATGAAATCGCATTTATAATTCACAGAACAATGCTTGGCGAGTACAGACAGTTTTTTCAACTGCCCGTATGTCAACCCCAGTCCATCACCGGCATCTCCACATCATAGATATTCATACACTGAGGAACACAAAATAGATATTCATACACTGAGGAACACAAAATAGATATTCATACACTGAGGAACACAAAATAGATATTCATACACTGAGGAACACAAAATAGATATTCATACACTGACGCTGCCATAAAACAACTTCAGGCCCACAGCCCTCTCTTTCCTCATGGTTTTTCTTCCCTCCCTGTAGGTGAACCAGGTCATTGTTTGTGCATTGCGGAGGAGGCTTCTCCTGCTGGTCCACCAGGTCCTGTAGGAGTTCCGGGCTATCCTGGGATATTCGGTGTGACGGGTCAGTTGGGTGATGAAGGAATGTCAGGGCCATTTGGTGCGCCTGGGACTCCAGTGAGTATTGCTGCTTCTATCTGGTATTGCGCCTGTGGGTGACACTGTGAGTGTAACGTTATGTGACTCATTCGTTTAAGTGGGCCCCACACTAACATCACAAGGTCGTCTTCAACGACCAATAATCTGCCATTTTGAACTTTCACTACAATTCCTAATATTCTTCACCAGAAGGCGCCTCATTAAAGGTGATTAAAGTTAACTGTTTTTTAAGGAAGAAAGGAGAAAGAACTTGCATTTATATAGCGCCTTTCACTCCATCCCAAAGCCCTTCCCAACCAGTGAATTACTTTTGAACAGTGTCCACTGCTGTAATGTAGGGAAACATGGCAGATTGACACAAAGCAAGTTCCCAACAGACGAACGGCCAATTAAACTTTTTCAGTGATGTTGGTTGAGGGATAAATATTGGCCAGGACACCGGGGAGAACTCCCCTGCTCCTCTTCAAAATAGTGCCATGGGATCTTCTACGTCTACCTGAGAGGGCAGACGGGGCCTCAGTTCAATGACATTTCTGACGGTGCAGCACTCCCTCAGTACTGCTCCTCCGACAGTGCAGCGCTCCCTCAGTACTGCTCCTCCGACAGTGCAGCGCTCCCTCAGTACTGCTGCTCCGACAGTGCAGCGCTCCCTCAGTACTGCTCCTCCGACAGTGCAGCGCTCCCTCAGTACTGCTGCTCCGACAGTGCAGCGCTCCCTCAGTACTGACCCTCCGACAGTGCAGCGCTCCCTCAGTACTGGCCCTCCGACAGTGCAGGACTCCCTCAGTACTGACCTTCCGACAGTGCAGCAGTCCCTCAATACTAACTCTCCGACAGTGCAGGACTCCCTCAGTACTGACCCTCCAACAGTGCAGCGCTCCCTCAGTACTGACCCTCAGACAGTCCAGCACTCCCTCAATACTGACCCTCCGACAGTGCAGTACTCCCTTAGTACTGACCCTCCGACAGTGCAGCACTCCCTCAGTACTGACCCTCCGACAGTGCAGTACTCCCTCAGTACTGACCCTCCGACGGTGCATTACTCCCTCAGTACTAACCCTCGGACAGTGCAGCGCTCCCTCAGTACTGACCGTCCGACAGTGCAGCACTCCCTCAGTACTAACCCTCGGACAGTGCAGCGCTCCCTCAGTACTGACCGTCCGACAGTGCAGCACTCCCTCAGTACTGACCCTCCGACAGTGCAGTACTCCCTCAGTACTGACCCTCCGACAGTGCATTACTCCCTCAGTACTAACCCTCGGACAGTGCAGCGCTCCCTCAGTACTGACCCTCCGACAGTGCAGCACTCCCTCAGTACTGACCCTCCGACAGTGCAACACTCCCTCAGTACTGACCCTCCGACAGTGCAGCACTCCCTCAGTACTGACCCTCCGACAGTGCAGTACTCCCTCAGTACTGACCCTCCGACAGTGCAGCGCTCCCTCAGTACTGACCCTCCGACAGTGCAGCGCTCCCTCAGTACTGACCCTCGGACAGTGCAACACTCCCTCAGTACTGATTCTCCGACAGTGCAACACTCCCTCAGTACTGACCCTCCGACAGTGCAACACTCCTTCAGTACTGACCCTCCGACAGTGCAGCGCTCCCTCAGTACTGACCCTCGGACAGTGCAACACTCCCTCAGTACTGACCCTCCGACAGTGCAACACTCCCTCAGTACTGACCCTCCGACAGTGCAACACTCCCTCAGTACTGACCCTCCGACAGTGCAACACTCCCTCAGTGCTGCAACTGAAGTGTAAGCCTGGGTTTTGTGCTCTGGTCCCAGTGTGGGGTTTGAACACATGACTTACTGACTGAGTGGCGTGAGGACGACCAACTGAGCCAAGTCCCAACCCTGTTGACCATCGCTTTAACAAAAATAATTGAATGACCTCCACTCTCAGTGAATTTTTCTGAATCAGGGGGTCCCTCATCACTTTACCCCAACAGCCCCGAAAACCCTGCTGCATTTTTCTCTACCCTCAGCCCGATGACCCTCAGGAACTTTGACCCCGCATCTTCGCTGCCTCGGCCACACTTTGGGCCGATGGACACCGCTAACCTGGGCCTGACCTTCCGCCTGACTGTCTGGCCTCCAGCCAGTGAGGACATCTCCTGATGGCTGGGCTGCTCTTCCGACCGATGACGTTCCTGGACCCTGGCCCGGTGGCTATATAAATGCAGGTTGTTGTTATTGTCGTCGTTTGGAGGTGCAGCTTAAAACTTCATTTGGCTTATCCTCCTGTTTTTAAATCAAATATATAAATTGGTCAGTAGAAACTTTCAACGTACGGCAAGGGAGAGAGAAGACCTAAATACTTGTTATTAATGTCACGCCAACAGGGTGCGGCGGGTGTTGTTGGAGCTCGTGGTTCGAAGGGTCAGAAAGGTGATTCGATCTTCATCACGACCATAACCACCAAAGGTACAAACATCTCACCAATCAACAAGGCTCCATCATTACAAACCAGAACATTCAGCCCCTCGAGCCTGTTCCGCCATTCAATTAGATCAGGGCTGATCTGTATCTTAACTCCTTCCACCCGCCTTGGTCCCGTAAGCAAATGTTATCCTAGGTGATGATTTATTCTAGGTGATGAAAGAGAGGGGAGGGGAAGAGGATGGGAAGGGGAGGAGAGGAGAGGAAGATGGACGTAGAAGAGGTGAATGTTTTACGTAGAAATTTGAATGCACGAATCGCCGTTCAATATTCCTTTGTAGAATTGTTCATTTATTAGGTCTGACACTACCGTGAAAAGCTGTTCAATGTTAAGAGTGAGCCCGCCCTTGAGCTGGTTGCTCTCCTGGGCTGGTGAGATGTCAACTTGTCCCAATGATGGCAGGCAGACTGTCTCAGAAAGGTACCATGGCAACGGGAGGTACCTTGGGGAGGGGAGGCATCATAGTGAGGGGGACACCATGGTGGGAGGAGGTACCAATACGACAGAGGTACCATGGTGAGGGGAGGTACCATGGCAACAGAGGTACCCTGGTGAGGGGAGGTACCATGGCAACAGAGGTACCATGGCAACAGAGTTACCATGGTGAGAGGAGGGATGAAGTGAAGGGGGGGGTCTGAGAGATGATGAGGCACTTCTCTGAAAAGGAGCCAAACGGATGAGTCCATTCATGGGCCAGCCTAGATATAGCAGTAGGGTCAGTTTTTGCCTAGTGATGAAGAGCTTCACAGGTGGGAGTGTATATCAGGAGTTTAGATGCCTCCAATTCATGAGGCCATCATTTTATGGATGACAGGGATTGACTCGCAAATCAGGCATGTGCCCGAATTCCTGATTTGTCCTTCCAGAAAAACAATTTACAAAAATAAGGGGAATAAAATCAAGACAAACATGTAACATGATTTATGTTTATTAAGGTTCCAAAGGAGATCAAGGAGCAGCAGGTCCAATAGGAGCTCACGGACAACCAGGTTTGCCAGGCTCGGACGGTAGGCCGGGGAAACAAGGGTTCCCAGGACCCTCGGTAAGTACAGTTTGATTTGATGTGTTGAGTTCCAAGTCACCTCTGTAAATCTGACAGGTCACTTTGTGCAAGTTATGGGGCTGATAGATAGTCACATATTATGATCTGGAATTCGCTGCCTGAAAGGGCGGTGGAAGCAGATTCAATAATAACTTTCAAAAGGGAATTGGATAAATACTTGAAATGGAAAAATTTACAGGGCTGTGGGGAAGAGTGGAGAGTGGGACTAATTGGATAGTCTCCACTCCGCCCCTCTCTCCATCTCCTACCTTTGTCTCCTCCCTCCATCTCCTACCTCTGTCCCCTCCCTCCGTCTCCTCCGCTCCTCCCTCCCTCCCTCTCCTCTCTCCTTTTATCTGTCGGCTGGCTCTCCCCCTTGGAGGTGATGGAGTTCCCCTGACTTTGCTGCTCTTGTCCTTCTCAGTGGTGGAGGTTGCAGGGGAGGGAGATGCACCTTGGTGAGTTGCTGCAGTGCATCCTGTAGATTGTATGTGCTGCAGCCACGGTGCACCGGTGGTGGAGGGAGTGGATAATGAGTCTAGTGGCAGGGGCACCGATCAGTATCATGGTTTAAAGGAGTGCCAATGGTGTCCCTGCGAGTATTGGTGAGTTGCTGTACTGGTATGTGCCTGGTCAATTCTCTAAACACATGGTATAACTTACATTTCAGGGCGATGCCCAGAAAGGTTACCCTGGTGATGATGGTAACCTCGGTAATCCAGGCCGTAAAGGGCAGTCGGGGAAGCCTGGCCTACCAGGGGTCGGCATTCGAGGTCCTCAAGGGAGGCCTGGTCTCCTTGGTGACCTAGGATTTGATGGTGTTCCAGGAAGTCCTGGTATTCCTGGCCCACTGGGTGCTCCAAGTAAGTGTCCACTTTCCACGTCTTAACTAAGTGACAGTTTGTAAACTTAAGAAACCTTACTTTAAATGGAAGGCACCTGGTGGAGATGGGTGGACTATTCACGCTCAAGGTTCCTTTGCATGGGGCGGGGGGACAATCCCAGCCTCTTCCATCCATGCTTCCACTCCAAGTCTTTCTCCAATTGGCACCAGGCAGGAATGGAGTCCACAAATGCAGTGGCAACCCCTAAAACCCACAGAAAACTAACCAAGGCCCAGGTGAAGGAAGTTCCACTGCGGTCATTACTAAGTAGGTGTTCCAGGGCTTATACATAGGAACAGGAGGAGGCCATTCAGCCCCTTGAGCCTGTCCCACCATTCAATTAGATCATGGCTGATCTGTATTTTAACTCCATTTACCCGCCTTGGTTCCGTAATCCTTAATCCCCTCACCCAACAAAAATCTATCCATCTCAGTTTTGAAATTTTCAATTGACCCCCGGCCTCAACAGCTTTTTGGGGGAGAGAGTTCCAGATTCCCACTCCCCTTTGTGTGAAGAAGTGCTTCCTGACATCACCCCTGAACGGCCTGGCTCTAATGTTAAGGTTTTTCCCCCTTGTTTGGGACTCTCCCACCAGAGGAAATAGTTTCTCTCTATCGACCCTATCAAATCCTTTAATCATCTTAAACACCTCGATTAGATCACCCCTTAATCTTCTATACTCGAGGGAATACAAGCCCAGTCTCTGCAACCTGTCCTCATAATTTAACCCTTTTAGCCTCTGAATCATTCTGGTGAATCTGCACTGCGCCCCCTCCAAGGCCGATATATCCTTCCTGAGGTGTAGAGATGATTGGGCGTCTTGTTCAATGCGAAAACTGTGCCTGGGCTCGCTGTCAGTCACCGTTTTTCATGCAGTGCGACTGACAGACAGTGACTGGGCCGAGCGTCCGAGGAGCATCCAACGTTACAGCTCATGCCAACGTGACTGGTGTCCCAGTTTCCTTTGGGGAGACGAGCCACCGCAAGCAGGAAGCAGCTGCCAGAGAGAGAGAAACGTTCACCTCTGAGTGTCGGTCTGGGTGTGAGGGTCCCAGTGGGTCCCTGTGGACCAGCCTCACCTTCCTCTTCATCTTCCGAATACCTCAGATAGAGGGTTTTACCACCGGGAAACCTGTTGCCGGGGGGGGGGGCGGGGTAACAGTGCGAGGGAAGGGGGAATGTGAACGATTGACACCAGCGAGAACCACATTGCCAGAAGGATCACAAAAAAAAACACACACAAAGACAGTCGTAAATGGCTGAAATCCGAAGGATTGAAGTTACTGACGGGGAGCCTTTAATCTGCCTCCACCACAGGCAACAGGCAAGCCTGGACGCCCATTTCACACAGGCACCCTTTAGAGATTAAATCCTGCCTTCCCAAACTTTGTACAGCACCCCCGTCCCCCTCCTCATTAAATAGTGAAATGAATGGGTGCCATGGTTACCCCTCTCCCGGTACAATGCCCCAACACACACGGGATGGAGTTCCGGGGGGGGACGAAACACTTGTCTATTTTCCAGTCCTGGCCCCCTGATCTCCCAGAGGGGGAGATGAGGAGAATTTTTTTTACGCAGCGAGTTGTTCTGATCTGGAATGCGCTGCCTGAAAGGTGGAAGCAGATTCAATAATAACTTTCAAAAGGGGAATTGGATAAATACTTGAAAAGGTAAAATTTGCAGGGCTACGGGAAAGAGCAGGGGGAGTGGGACTAATTGGATAGCTCTTTCAAAGAGCCGGCACAGGCACGATGGGCCGAATGGCCTCCTTCTGTGCTGTATCATTCTATGATTTACAGCACTACAATGCCAACCAGTGGTGGACAGTCCCGAATTTTATAAAGCTCAGTGTCAGGCTTCATTCTAAGCAGGCCATCGAGCCGAGTGCTAGTTACTGTGCTTTCTGCTTTACAAATGACACTGCCCAATGATCAGTCTTGGCCTCCGCTAGTAATCAGATGTAAATATAAGCTGCTTAACCTGATCTCACCTTGTTTCTGAAACCAGGAACTCTCGCTCATTTGCATGCCCTTAGCCTCCTGTAGTGAATCATCGCTGTATGGTCGGGGTGATTCTGCGATCAGTGATCCCACAGAATCGTGGCCATGCAGTCCGTAGTAACACACCGACTAGTTTTAATGGAGGGACCATCACAGGCAAATTCCCAAGATATGCTTTCCCTTAAAAGCTGGCATTAATGCACCGGACTGCGGGTTCACCTCTTCCCCAGTGAAAGTTCAACACTGGATCCCGAAACTTTCTCAAATATTTGTTCTTGGGATTTGGGCGACACTGGAAAGCTGGTATTTATCGCCCATCCCTAGTTGCCCCGAGGGCAATGAGAGTTAACCCCATAGTGTGGGACTGAAATCACAGGTAACTTCCCTTCCCCGAAGGATATTAGTCAGCCAGATACATCAATCCACCAGCTTTCGTGTCTCAAATTACCGGATTTCTTCAATTCAATTCATAATGTGGCCAGGTTTGATTTGAACTCACAAACTCTGGTTGTCCAGTACAACAACCATTAGTTTATCAAAACCCTTTGAGCAGAACAGAAGATGGTGAAAAAATTATAAAAGGTGTGAGGAACATTTCATGTATAAATCACAGCGAAGATGAAGAGTAAATGGCCACTCTTTAGCAAGTACTTTTACTGCCTGTTACCTCTTGTTCAATATAATCCAAATGTGCTTGTTTCTTGTCTCTGTTTTAATGGTAGCTGATTGCATTGATGAACAGGAAATCTTGAGGACTGGAGAAGATCACACACTATTCCCTTCAGGTAAACGATGGATTTGCTCAGAATTGGCCAGTTAACCATTTTGTTTGCCTTTCCCCTTATATTGAAATCAATTAGCATCGTCCTGAAAGAGGATAAACAGTGAAAGGTTGTTTCCACTGCTTGGTGAATCAGTAATAAGGGGCACAGACTGAGGATTATCACTAGAGGAACGAAGGGGGGAAGTTATACGAAATGTTTTCACACAGAGGGTTATTAGAACAGGGAATGTTTTACCACGTGGGGCGATTGAGGCAGAGGCTGTAACCTCATTTAAAGGGGAATTGGATAAGTATTTGAAAAGAGAGAATATAAAATGATATAGAGAATGGGGGAGGGAAATGGGATTAGATTGGTGTGATGGGCTGAATTACATAGAATGTACAGCACAGAAACAGGCCATTCGGCCCAACTGGTCTATGCTGGTATTTATGCTCCACACGAGCCTCATCCCATCCTATCAGCATATCCTTCTATTCCTTTCTCCCTCATGTGTTCATCCAGCTTCCCCTTAAATCCATCTACACTATTCACCTCAACTACTCCTTGTGGGAGCGAGTTCCACATTCTCACCACTCTCTGGGTAAAGAAGTTTCTCCTGAATTCCCGATTGGATTTATTAGTGACTATCTTATATTTATGGCCCCTAGTTCTGGTCTTCCCCACAAGCGGAAACATCTTCTCTCCGTCGACCCTATCAAATGGGCTCCTTCTACGCTGTAAATTGTGTGACTCTTTTTTTCTGCCGATGCCTCTTAATTCCACGTCCTTTGCACATCTCTCTGCAGTTTAGTGCAGTGGGATATGGGCTAGAGGTGACCAGAGTGATCATAGTGACAGAGATGGGGGTCACCTGGAACTGAGAAAACCCATCACATGTCAGGTGTAAAGGTTCGACTCCACAAATCCGTCAGTGTCCAACCCAGCACGATGCTGGGACATACAGCGATATTATTTGCCCGTCTTATAACAATTCATTGCGATTTGGTTATTGGGACATTTCCTTGTAGGACACGTTCCTAATATATTTAAATCAGCTCAGATAGATTTTCCGAAAGATTGATCTCAAGGTTAAAACTATTGGGCCGCTGGGCATAAGTCAGGAGATCGCAAGTCCGCAGTTAGAGATAGTCTGTCCCTTGACAGAGTCCCAGCCCGTGCTCCCAGTGAGAACCAGTGTTCCCAGCCCGCACTCGCAGTGACAGCCAGTGTTCCCAGCCCGCGCTCTCAGTGACAGCCAGTGTTCCCAGCCCGCGCTCCCGGTGAGAACCAGTGTTCCCAGCCCGCGCTCCCAGTGACAGCCAGTGTTCCCAGCCCGCGCTCCCAGTGACAGCCAGTGTTCCCAGCCAGCGCTCTCAGTGACAGCCAGTGTTCCCAGCCCGCGCTCCCGGTGAGAACCAGTGTTCCCAGCCCGCGCTCCCAGTGACAGCCAGTGTTCCCAGCCCGCGCTCCCAGTGACAGCCAGTGTTCCCAGCCCGCGCTCTCAGTGACAGCCAGTGTTCCCAGCCCGCGCTCCCGGTGAGAACCAGTGTTCCCAGCCCGCGCTCCCGGTGAGAACCAGTGTTCCCAGCCCGCGCTCGCAGTGACAGCCAGTGTTCCCAGCCCGCACTCCCAGTGACAGCCAGTGTTCCCAGCCCGCGCTCCCAGTGACAGCCAGTGTTCCCAGCCCGTGCTCCCGGTGAGAACCAGTGTTCCCAGCCCGCGCTCGCAGTGACAGCCAGTGTTCCCAGCCCGCGCTCCCAGTGACAGCCAGTTTTCCCAGCCCGCGCTCCCGGTGAGAACCAGTGTTCCCAGCCCGCGCTCCCAGTGACAGCCAGTGTTCCCAGCCTGCGCTCCCAGTGACAGCCAGTGTTCCCAGCCTGCGCTCCCAGTGACAGCCAGTGTTCCCAGCTCGCGTTCCCGGTCAGAACCAGCATTCCCAGCCCGCGTTCCCGTTGAGAACCAGCATTCCCAGCCCGCGTTCCCGTTGAGAACCCGCTCTCCCAGCCTGCGCTCCTGTTGAGAACCCGCTCTCCCAGCCTGCGCTCCCAGCCTGTGCTCCTGTTGAGAACCCACGTTCTCAGCCTGCGCTCCCATTGAGAACCCGCGCTCCCAGCCTGTGCTCCTGTTGAGAACCCGCTCTCCCAGCCTGTGCTCCTGTTGAGAACCCGCGCTCTCTGCCTGCGCTCCCGTTGAGAACCCGCGCTCCCAGCCTGCGCGCCCGTTGAGAAGTGTTCCTCATCAGTGAGAACCAGAGTGGGGAATCCACCTTTATATTTTCATTATCGGATTTCATCGCAGATGTTCATTGTGCTGTGGGACTCACTTGTAATATTCTTACTCTGTGGAGTTTCATTATAACCGGAGTTTGCCTGTACTGTCTGATCGTCCAATCCCCCACCATCAACATCCTGGGGGTCACCATTGACCAGAAACGTAACTGGACCAGCCATATAAATACTGTGACTACAAGAGCAGGTCAGAGGCTGGGTATTCTGCGGCGAGTGACTCACCTCCTGACTCCCCAAAGCCTTTCCACCATCCACAAGGCACAAGTCAGGAGTGTGATGGAATACTCTCCACTTGCCTGGATGAGTGCAGCTCCAACAACACTCAAGAAGCTCGACACCATCCAGGACAAAGCAGCCCACTTGATTGGCACCCCATCCACCACCCTAAACATTCACTCCCTCCACCACCGGCGCACCGTGGCTGCAGTGTGTACGGTCTACAAGATACAATAGGAGTTTCATTATAACAAGGTTTTGATGATTGACATTTTTATTGAATTTGTGGGGATTAATTATGGTTTGTGAACTGTTATTATGTTAATCTTCACAGCTATTCCTTGTGGAAAACCAGGACCTCCAGGGCAAAAGGGACAACCGGGCTCGCCCGGAGAAAGAGGTAGAGATATATTGTACTGTCTTTGATGCCTTTTAGAAGTTATGGTTTACACCAGTTAACATTGGGCTATTTGGTCAAGACACTTAAAAAGAAATGTTACATTCCAGGTGTCAAGGGTCAGCTGGGATTTCCAGGCTTTTCCAGACCAGGATTCCCGGGACCTAAAGGTTTCATCGGCATACCAGGACCAGGAATCCCAGGACCACCAGGTTATCCTGAAGCAAAACCTCTCCATTGCTATCATGCCTAGAATGAAGATCTATTAAGAACATAGGAACAGGAGGAGGCCATTCAGCCCCTCAAGCCTGTTCCGGCATTCAATTAGATGATGTCTGATCTGTATCTTAACTCCATTTACTCACCTTGGTCCCGTAACCCTTAATCCCCTTACCCAACAAAAATCGATCAATCTCAGTCTTGAAAGCTCCAATTGACCCCCAGCCTCAACGTCTTTTTGGGGAGAAAGTTCCAGATTTCCACTCCCCTTTGTGTGAAGAAGTGCTTCCTGACATCACCCCTGAACGGCCATAATTTTACGGTTGTGCCCCCTTGTTCTGGACTCCCCCCACCAGAGGAAATAGTTTCTCTCTATCTCCCCTATCAAATCCTTTAATCATCTTAAACACCTCAATTAGATCACCCCTTAATCTTCTATACTCGAGGGAATGCTACACCACCGTACCATGAGGTATATCACCCAACATCCCACCTACCCTTAATACGCAGTGATATCAGCCGTAGCCAGGATCCAGTCCAGCTCCCTTGTGAACACTTGCAGTGACTCCTCACTCACTACTCGAGCTGGGAACTTGGTGAAGAGGGCCAATGACCTCTCCGCAAAGAAAGACCCGATATCAAGCTTCATTCTGTGCGAATGTAAGTTATCCTCAAATCCCTTCCTTAACCCTTACCGATCTAATTCAAATAGTCGATCCACATGGACATAGTCTGCTCCTTTCATCGTTTTAAAGACCTCAATCAAATCTCCCCGAAGTCTACACATTACTAGAGTAAAAGGGCCCAGCTCTCTGAGCATATCGTGGTAACCAAGGGATTTTAAACAGCTCAACGCCTGGAAGTGAATTGGTGCAACTTACCCTATAGTTCAAAACCTTTAATGTAATGTTCTTCTCTGCATGAAATTTTAAAATTCTCATCCTTGTTTTCAAATCCCTCCATGGCCCTCGCCCCTACCTATCTCTGTCACCTCCTCCAGCCCTACAACCCTCCGAGATCTCTGTGCTCCTCCAATTCTGGCCTCTTGTACGACTCCGATTTTCATCGCTCCACCATTGACGGCCGTGCCTTCAGCTGCCGGGGCCCTAAGCTCTGGAATTCCCTCCCTAAACCTCTCCGCCTCTCTCTCTCCTCCTTTAAGACGCTCCTTAAAACCTACCTCTTTGACCAAGCTTTTGGTCACCTGTCCTAATGTCTCCTTATGTGGCTCGGAGTCAAATTTTGTTTGATAATCGCTCCTGTGAAGCGCCTTGGGACGTTTCACTACGTTAAAAGTGCTCTATAAATGCAGGTTGTTGTTATTGTTGAATACTTTGTGAAAGCAGTTAAAATAAAAATCACTGTGGTCGACCCTCGTGTAGGTTTTATTGGGCCTCGAGGAAATCGAGGACTCCCAGGCCCAGCTGGGCACGACGGGGACGCTGGCCTTCAGGGCAAGCCAGGGAAGCTGGGATCTCCTGGTGCAAAAGGTTGGCCTGGAGAAGCAATCGGTGCGTTGCCAGGATACCAAGGAGAGCAAGGACACCCAGGACAGGCAGGAGCCAAAGGAGATCAAGGCAACGCGGGCGCTCCTGGACTCAGAGGCAAGGAATAGTTAAGATTGTTATTTGTCTGTCGAGTTGAGCTATTGGGCGTGGGGTGAAATTGTTCTTTGGCAGTAGCGTGAAGCCGCCCGTTTCCCCCTGTACCCCAGTTTCTTCTCCATCAGGGTCAATGGGTTGCAGAGTCGCCATCTTTCCATCGCATGTCTGGTGAAGTTCCGGCCAGGGAGTGGGAGAAGCCCTGAGGAAATTACAACCCCCCACCAGCCCCCCGAGTTTCTCCCCAACGGTGGGAAGTTTGAGGTCAGTGGTAGCTGAGATCAGTTAACTGGCTCCAGTCTGGAGCCTTTGCAGGTCTGTACGGTTCACCCACTCGCTACGATCAAGCTGAGCCATGGCGCGGGGGGGGGGGTCGCAACATTTATCTCTTTAGCAAGAAATGGAATGGATGGAACCTGCGGGTGAGGCTCAGATTGACGAGGCCGGTACCAATCGCCACCAACGAGCTGCATTGTTTACATCGCACAAGGACTTAAAGCACTTTTGTTTTCTTCAGGTGCAGATGGAATGATGGGAACGGACGCTCCCAAAGGCGAGCGAGGACAGCGAGGGTTACCTGGCATTGCAGGATTGCCTGGATTGAAGGGGCAACCTGGGGCTCAGGGACAGACTGGATACCCCGGGGTACAAGGCACGTCCGGTTTACCAGGACATGTGGGTAAGCAGCGAGTCTACACCGTTACCTTGGCATCAACATCCATGAAATCACTTGTCTGCAGCTGAAAGGCAAAGAGTGTGATTTCCGGGGGAAGCTGAGTTCACGGGGATCACCGATCGGAAATCAGGACCGTGATATTGTGATGTCAGCTGTGTCTCGGTGGGGAGCTCTCACCTCTGGGTCAGAAGGTCGTGGGTTCAAGTCCCACTCCAGAGACTTGAGCACAAAATCCAGGCTGAGACACCCAGTGCAGTACTGAGAGAGCGCTGCACTGTCGGAGGGTCAGTACTGAGGGAGTGCTGCACTGTCGGAGGGTCAGTACTGAGGGAGTGCTGCACTGTCGGAGGGTCAGTACTGAGGGAGCGCCGCGCTGTCGGAGGGTCAGTACTGAGGGAGCGCTGCACTGTCGGAGGGTCAGTACTGAGGGAGTGCTGCACTGTCGGAGGGTCAGTACTGAGGGAGCGCTGCACTGTCGGAGGGTCAGTACTGAGGGAGCGCTGCACTGTCGGAGGGTCAGTACTGAGGGAGCGCTGCACTGTCGGAGGGTCAGTACTGAGGGAGCGCTGCACTGTCGGAGGGTCAGTACTGAGGGAGCGCTGCACTGTCGGAGGGTCAGTACTGAGGGAGCGCTGCACTGTCGGAGGGTCAGTACTGAGGGAGCGCTGCACTGTCGGAGGGTCAGTACTGAGGGAGCGCTGCACTGTCGGAGGGTCAGTACTGAGGGAGCGCTGCACTGTCGGAGGGTCAGTACTGAGGGAGCGCTGCACTGTCGGAGGGTCAGTACTGAGGGAGCGCTGCACTGCCAGAGGGTCAGTACTGAGGGAGTGCTACAC
>NC_090330.1:111057819-111138653 GCF_035084215.1 Heptranchias perlo
CTCACTATGGTTTAGCAGAGCTCCATGTTAATACTAACATGCTTCCTGTGCGGACGATGCTGGTGGGGTGTGCATGGGTTTCCAGGGCCAGGAACCCTCGCTGACCTGCATTTTTTACTTTCATTCCTTTAGGTGTAAAAGGTTCACCTGGAATGGCCGGATTCCCTGGTATCAGGGGGGTTAAAGGTCGACCTGGCATCTCAGGCCTTAGAGGGGAAACTGGTTTCTCTGGAATCACAGGGGCCAAAGGTTACCCTGGGTTGAAAGGTACCAAAGGTAAGTGCTGACCCTGCGGTGACCTTACTCCAAGTTAGTGCTTGTGAGCTGTTTGGGTAACTCCCTTATGACGAGCGAATATTCTCACTACAATTTAACCATTGAGGAAATTGGGCCCCAGTTTTACCTTTTGTGTTGTGTGTGATGGAGGCCGAGACTCAGCGCAGTACCTGAGGGAGTGCTGCCCTGTCAGAGGGGCCGTCTTTCAGACCAGATGTTAAACTGCCTGCCACAAAGTGGCAAAAATGTCACTTTAAAGCAAAACATTGCCGCGTAAAGATCTTTCCGGCAAATTACATTTTAGCTTCTCCCCACCAAAGTTTCTCGGACCACGAATCTATCGTGTTTGAGGTCCTTTTTCGTAATTCCACATCTGACCGTCCCGCGAATCGCTCTCCGGACTCAGTGACTCTCATCTGATTCATCACATTTCCCATTTTCCACTCATTGATTTCCAGCTCTCTGTTCCGCGCTCCCACTGACCGAGACTCCACTGTGGGAGGGGGGCCTCTGAACATTTACCCCATTATCCACACACAGGGGGAAGAGGTAGGTACGCAATGGGCCTTAAATTAATGGAACGACGTATCTATCATTAGCCCTCGATTTTAACCCCCTCACCGCCCCTCGATGGGCAGGAGAGGGTCAGGGGAGAGGGTTTTAAAATCCCCGGCCCCATTCCCACCCCTTTAAAGTTTAACGTGCAGAAATGAGGCCATGGACAGGGCTCCTGCAAACGGATCAGGAGGTAACGATGACATAATCTGTGCTCCAACTTCACTTTCACAGAAAGTTAGAGAGAGGCTCGAGCTGTGGGCTTCCCGGCAGGCCCAAGGCAGGAGGCTCTTTCAGCACTGCTTGTGGGCCGGGAGGAGCAGGAGGGTCCCCCACCCCAGGCCCCTCCAGGAAGCCTTCGGCCTCCACCCCCCCCCTGATCACAGCCCCACCCCCCGATCACAACCCCCCCCCCGATCACAACCCCACCCCGATCACAGCCCCCCCGATCACAGCCCCCCCCGATCACAACCCCCCCCCGATCACAACCCCCCCCCGATCACAGCCCCCACCCCGATCACAACCCCACCCCCGATCACAACCCCCCCCCGATCACAACCCCCCCCCGATCACAACCCCCCCCCCGATCACAACCCCCCCCCCCGATCACAGCCCCCCCCCCCGATCACAGCCCCCCCCACGATCACAGCCCCCCCCCAATCACAACCCCCCCCCCGATCACAGCCCCACCCCTGATCACAGCCCCGCCCCCTCTCAATCACAGCCGCCCCGATCACTGCCCCCCCCCCAAATCACAGCCCCCTACCCAATCACAGCCCTCCCCCCAATCACAGCCCCCCCCCGATCACAGCCCCCCATCTCCAATCACAGCCCCCCCCCCCGATCACAGCCCCCCCAATCACAGCCCCCCCCTGATCACTGCCCCCCATCTCCAATCACAGCCCCCCCCCCGATCACAGCCCCCCCAATCACAGCCCCCCCCTGATCACTGCCCCCCCCAAAATCACAGCCCCCCCTCTCAATCACAGCCCTCCCCCCGATCACAGCCCCCCCAATCACAGCCCCCCCAATCACAGCCCCCCCCCGATCACAGCCCCCCATCTCCAATCACAGCCCCCCCCCCCGATCACAGCCCCCCCAATCACAGCCCCCCCCCCGATCACAGCCCCCCTACCCAATCACAGCCCCCTCCATTCACAGCCCCCCCAATCACAGCCCCCCCCCGATCACAGCCCCCCCCCCCGATCACAGCCCCCCCCCCCGATCACAGCCCCCCTACCCAATCACAGCCCCCTCCATTCACAGCCCCCCTACCCAATCACAGCCCCCTCCATTCACAGCCCCCCCGATCACAGCCCCCCCCCCGATCACAGCCCCCCCCCCGATCACAGCCCCCCCCCCGATCACAGCCCCCCTACCCAATCACAGCCCCCTCCATTCACAGCCCCCCCAATCACACCCCCCCCCCGATCACAGCCCCCCCATCTCCGATTGCAGGCTGTCCCCCCCGATCACACCCCCCCCCCGATCACAGCCCCCCCATCTCCGATCGCAGGCTGTCCCCCACCTCTGATTGCAGGCCGTCCCCAATCACAGGGCCCCCGATTGCTGGGGTCAATCCCCATTGGTCCCCTCCCGCCGCTGGTTTCTGCCTCCTGTAAATATCGGGGCCGCGGGTGGTTTGAGATTTTATTTGACGGCAAGTCGACCTCCTCAGGCATTTCTCATTAGATATGAAGATTAAGTGTGTTATTCAGGCCAAGCGGGTTCGAGAGCAGAGAGATAATTGGAGCCAGGCTCGGGAGGTGAAAGGAGGATTGTGGGGTGGGGAGGAGGATGGAAGATATTTAATACGTTATACATGGATGTAATTGATGTTGCAATGTGTAGCAGGAGTCATGCATGCTCAATGTAAGGACAATACTCAGCCTCCAGCCAAGGGACAGTGAGGCATTCTGAAATCAGAATCACCAATCAACTGGAAATTTAAACATCCTCACGCCCAAAAACAAGAAAAATAAAACAATCATCCATAAATATTTCAAGCAGAGACGGTTAAGGGGAGATAAGTTGGGTACAGTAGCATAGTGATTATGTTACTGGACTAATAATCCAGAGTCATGAGTTCAAATCCCGCCATGGCAGCTGGGGAATTTAAATTCAATTAATTAAATTTAAAAAATCTGGAATAAAAAAGTAATGGTGGCCATGAAATTACTGGATTGTCGTAAAAACCCATCTGGTTCACTAATGTCCTTTCGGAAGGAAACCTGCCGCCCTTACCCGGTCTGGCCTATATGTGACTCCAGACCCACTGCGATGTGGTTGATTCTTAATCATCACCTTCTTCAAGGGCAATTAGAGATGGGCAATAAATGCCGGCACTGTCAGTGACACCGACATCCCATGAACAAATAATAAAAAAAATTTGATAGAGGTGTCCAAAATCATGAAGGGTTTAGATGGAGTAGATCAGGAGAAACTGTCTCCAGTGGCAGGAGGGTCGGTCACCAGAGGACACAGATTTAAGGTAATTAGCAAAAGAACCAGAGGGGGAGATGAGGAGAATTTTTTTTAAGCAGCGAGTTGTTATGATCTGGAATGCGAGTTGTTATGATCTGGAATGCACTGCTTGTTTTCAAATCCCTCCATGGCCTCACCCCTCCCTATCTCTGTAGCCTCCTCCAGCCCTACAACCCTCCGAGATCTCTGCGCTCCTTCAATTCTGGCCTCTTGTGTATCCCCGATTTTAATCGCTCCACCATTGGCGGCCGTGCCTTCAGCTGCCTGGGCCCCTAAGCTCTGGAATTCCCTCCCTAAACCTCTCCGCCTCTCTCATTCTTTGAGAATCTCCTTAAAACCTACCTCTTTGACCAAGCTTTTGGTCTCCTGTCCTAATATCTCCTTATGTGGCTCGGTGTCAAATTTTGTCTGATTTACGCTCCTATGAAGCGCCTTGTGACGTTTTACTACATTAAAGACGCTATATAAATGCAAGTTGTTGTTATTGTTTTGCATTTTTGACATGTATAAAGTGCTGACACTTCTCACCAGAGTAAAGGCTTCGAGGGTATGGAGAGTGACAGTATTTTATTAATGACTATAGGTAACCGTGGAGAAAGTGGCCGACCTGGCCCAGCACCGCCAATCATTCCAGCCATGATGGTGAGGGTGAAGGGGTCTAAGGGAGATACCGGTTACTCTGGAGGGGCTGGATTCGTTGGGCCCAGAGGTATGATATGACGGAAATATGAAAATTGGAAAGAATTGCTATTTCATTCTTTTGTTTGATTTTGCCCGCATTGACATGTTGCCTATGAAATTTGGGATAATCCCAAATCTTAGCCATGTTGTTTAGACCACTTTTGAACCTGTGTTGATTTTAAAAAGCGTCTCTAACTTATATGGGGGAAATTAGGAGAATTTCTTTTACGCAGTGAGTTGTTCTGATCTGGAATGCGCTGCCTGAAAGGGCGGTGGAAGCAGATTCAATAATAACTTTCAAAAGGGAATTGGATAAATATTTGAATTGAAAAAATTTGCAGGGCTACAGGGAAAGAGCAGGGGGAGTGGGACTAATTGGATAGCTCTCTCAAAGAGCCAGCACAGGTACGATGGGCCAAATGGCCTCTTTCTGTGTTGTATGATTTTATGATTCTGACTGGTTTTGTGACTGCAGAAAGTACTTTTGGTCACCTGTCCTAATATCGCCTTACGTGGCTCGGTGTCAAATTTTGTCCGATAATCGCTCCTGTGAAGCACCTTGGGACATTTTACTATGTTAAAGGCGCTATATAAATGCAACTCGCAGTCGTTGACCTGTTGTTGTCTAATTGGGGAATAAACGAATAGCGAACACATCACTGCCTGTGTCGTCAAACACTTATTTTTGTGTCTGTTGTTTTTTTTAATCAGGGTCTAAAGGAATGCTGGGGCTCCCAGGCCAACTTGGACAACCAGGATTCCCTGGAATTCCAGGGCATCAGAAAGGCATTCAAGGAATCCCAGGATTCTCCGGTGAACCTGGGAGCAAAGGAATGCCAGGATTACCCGGTCCTCCAGGCATTAGTGGATTCCCCGGGATGTCTGGCGAGAGGGTGAGTTTGACAGATCAGGTGATAACAGGACACTTAGAAAATAATAATAGGATTTGGCAGAGTCAACATGGGTTTATGAAAGGGAAATCATGTTTGACAAACCTATTGGAGTATTTTGAGGATGTAACTGGTAGAATAGATAAGGGGGAACCAGTGGATGTGATGTATTTGGATTTTCAGAAGGATTTTGATAAAGTCCCACAAAGGAGGTTGGTGAACAAAGTTAGAGCACATGGGATTGGGGATAATATACTGGCATGGATTGGGAATTGGTTAACAGACAGAAAACAGAGAGTAGGAATAAATGGGTCTTTTTCAGGTTGGCAGACTGTGACTAGTGGGGTACCACAGGGATCGGTGCTTGGGCCCCAGCTATTCACAATCGATATCAATGATTTGGATGAGGGGACCAAATGTAATATTTCCAAGTTTGCTGATGACACAAAACTAGGTGGGAATGTGAGTTGTGAGGAGGATGGAAAGAGGCTTTAAGGGGATATAGACAGGCTAAGTGAGTGGGCAAGAACATGGCAGATGGAATAGAATGTGGAAAAATGTGAAGTTATCCACTTTGGTAGGAAAAACAGAAATGCACAGTATTTTTTAAATGGTGAGAGATTGGGAAATGTTGATGTTCAAAGGGACTTGGGTGTCCTTGTACATGAGTCACTGAAACCTAACATGCAGGTGCAGCAAGCAATCAGGAAGGCAAACGGTATGCTGGCCTTTATTACAAGAGGATTTGAGTACAGGAGTAAAAATGTCTTACTGCAATTATATAGAGCCTTGGTGCGACCGTATCTGGAGTATTGTGTACAATTTTAGTCTCCTTATCTAAGAAAAGATATATTTGCCATAGAGGGAGTGCAACGAAGGTTCACCAGACTGATTCCTCGGATGGCGGGATTGTTGTATGAGGAGAGATTGAGTAGACTAGACCTGTATTCTCTAGAGTTTAGAAGAATGAGAGGTGATCTCATTGAAACATACAAAATTCTTACAGGGCTAGACAGGGTAGATGAAGGGAGGATGTTTCCCCTGGCTGGGGGGTCTAGAACCAGAGGTCACAGTCTCAGAATAAAGGGGAGGACATTTAGGACATTTAGAAATTTCTTCACTCAGAGGGTGGTGAATCTTTGGAATTCTCTACTCCAGAGGGCTGTAGAGACTCAGTCATTGAATATATTCAAGACTGAGATAGATAGATTTCGAGATATTAAAGGCATCAAGGGATATGGGGATCGTGCAGGAAAATGGTATTGAGGTAGAAGATCAGCCATGATCTTATTGAATGGCGGAACAGGCTCGAGGGGCCAAATGGCATGCTCCTGCTCCTATTTCTTATGTTCTTATGACAGAAGGTGTTTGCGTTTCATTCGGACTGTTATGCCCCCCAAGCGCTGAACCGAGTTTGTCTAAAGCGTCAGCCCTGGCTCAGTGGGCAGTGCTCTCAACCCGGAGTCAGAAGGTCATGGGTTCAAGTCCCACTCCAGAGACTTGAGAACAAAATCCAGGCCGACACTCCCAGTACAGTACTGAGGGAGTGCTGCACTGTCGGAGGGTCAGTACTGAGGGAGCGCCGCACTGTCGGAGGGTCAGTACTGAGGGAGTGCTGCACTGTCGGAGGGTCAGTACTGAGGGAGCGCTGCACTGTCGGAGGGTCAGTACTGAGGGAGCGCCGCACTGTCGGAGGGTCAGTACTGAGGGAGTGCTGCACTGTCGGAGGGTCAGTACTGAGGGAGCGCTGCACTGTCGGAGGGTCAGTACTGAGGGAGCGCCGCACTGTCGGAGGGTCAGTACTGAGGGAGTGCTGCACTGTCGGAGGGTCAGTACTGAGGGAGCGCTGCACTGTCGGAGGGTCAGTACTGAGGGAGCGCCGCACTGTCGGAGGGTCAGTACTGAGGGAGTGCTGCACTGTCGGAGGGTCAGTACTGTGGGAGCACTGCACTGTCGGAGGGTCAGTACTGAGGGAGCGCCGCACTGTCGGAGGGTCAGTACTGAGGGAGCGCTGCACTGTCGGAGGCTCAGTACTGAGGGAGTGCTGCACTGTCGGAGGGTCAGTACTGAGGGAGCGCTGCACTGTCGGAGGGTCAGTACTGAGGGAGCGCTGCACTGTCGGAGGGTCAGTACTGAGGGAGTGCTGCACTGTCGGAGGGTCAGTACTGAGGGAGTGCTGCACTGTCGGAGGGTCAGTACTGAGGGAGCGCTGCACTGTCGGAGGCTCAGTACTGAGGGAGTGCTGCACTGTCGGAGGGTCAGTACTGAGGGAGCGCTGCACTGTCGGAGGGTCAGTACTGAGGGAGCGCCGCACTGTCGGAGGGTCAGTACTGAGGGAGCGCTGCACTGTCGGAGGGTCAGTACTGAGGGAGCGCTGCACTGTCGGAGGGTCAGTACTGAGGGAGTGCTGCACTGTCGGAGGGTCAGTACTGAGGGAGCGCTGCACTGTCGGAGGGTCAGTACTGAGGGAGCGCTGCACTGTCGGAGGGTCAGTACTGAGGGAGCGCTGCACTGTCGGAGGGTCAGTACTGAGGGAGCGCTGCACTGTCGGAGGGTCAGTACTGAGGGAGCGCCGCACTGTCGGAGGGTCAGTACTGAGGGAGCGCTGCACTGTCGGAGGGTCAGTACTGAGGGAGCGCTGCACTGTCGGAGGGTCAGTACTGAGGGAGCGCTGCACTGTCGGAGGGGCAGTACTGAGGGAGCGCTGCACTGTCGGAGGCTCAGTACTGAGGGAGTGCTGCACTGTCAGAAGGTCAGTACTGAGGGAGTGCTGCACTGTCGGAGGGTCAGTACTGAGGGAGTGCTGCACTGTCAGAGGGTCAGTACTGAGGGAGTGCTGCACTGTTGGAGGGTCAGTACTGAGGGAGCGCTGCACTGTCGGAGGGTCAGTACTGAGGGAGCGCTGCACTGGCGGAGGGTCAGTACTGAGGGAGCGCTGCACTGTCGGAGGGTCAGTACTGAGGGAGCGCTGCACTGTCGGAGGGTCAGTACTGAGGGAGCGCTGCACTGGCGGAGGGTCAGTACTGAGGGAGCGCTGCACTGTCGGAGGGTCAGTACTGAGGGAGCGCTGCACTGTCGGAGGGTCAGTACTGAGGGAGCGCTGCACTGTCGGAGGGTCAGTACTGAGGGAGCGCTGCACTGTCGGAGGGTCAGTACTGAGGGAGTGCTGCACTGTCGGAGGGTCAGTACTGAGGGAGCGCTGCACTGGCAGAGGGTCAGTACTGAGGGAGCGCTGCACTGTCGGAGGTGCCGTCTTTCGGATGAGACGTTAAACCGAGGCCCTGTCTGCCCTCTCAGGTGGATGTAAAAAGATCCCATGAGGGATCTATTTCGAAGAAGAGCAGCGGAGTTCTCCCCAGTACTTATCCCTCAACCAACATCACGAAAACAGATTATCTGATCATTATCACATTGCTGTTTGTGGGATCTTGCTGTGCGCAAAGTGGCTGCTGCATTTCCTACATTACAACAGTGACTACACTTCAAAAGTATTTCATTGGCTGTAAAGCGCTTTGGGACGTCCTGAGGCTGTGAAAGGCGCTATATAAATGCAAGATGTTTCTTTTTAAAGTGTGACTGTTTTCTCACAGGGTGTCTCGGGTAGCCCCGGCCTGCCTGGTGGCCCGGGCCTACTGGGCTCTAGTGGACTAAAAGGTGAGTGAGGGTAAACATAACCCCCAAAACGCAGTACGGGACGGATTTAGAATTCGCTGTGCCGGCACTGAGCCAGGCGATGGGAGCTCGTATCAGAAAATCGTCACGGTTATTATCTGTCAAAAGTAAAAGCTGGGAAGTGTGTAGATTCCTGCCCCCATACTCTCAATAAGCACTCTCAGTAATTAAAGATTCTTCTGTTATTGGGATCATTTTCTAAGGGTGGGAACTAGGAGCTTTCCCTCTGCCAGTCTGAGCTTCGAAAAGTCAACCCCCCCCCTCGCCCATCACCTGCTGCTTTGAACCAATCGGACAGCCGTTAACTCCGCACTAAGACAGTAGCCCCGACCAATGGTCTCCGTGCGACCGAAACTAGTTGGTACTGAGAGATCTACAGTGATGCATCCACCAGCAGTGAGCTTCAACAGTTAACGGGGTATTTAACGGAACAATAAATGGAGTGACTTCAGATTTCACGACAAAGGGGTAATTTTGTAAATTCGGATTTGCGATGCAGAGTTGTGTCTGTTGAGAGTGTATGGCAGAGGCTTCAGGAGCTGGGAATATTTACTCGAATCCACACCATGCTCAGCGAAGCCCCACGGCAGGAGCTCATTTTACCCCCTCAGTCACACCAACCCAACATTGGCCTGTATTCCCTTGAATTTAGAAATTGAGGGATGATCTAATCGAGGTGTTTAAGATGATTAAAGGATTTGATAGGGTCGACAGAGAGAAACTATTTCCTCTGGTGGGGGGAGTCCAGAACAAGGGGGCAGAACCTTAAAATTAGAGCCAGGCCGTTCAGGGGTGATGTCAGGAAGCATTTCTTCACACAAAGGGGAGTGGAAATCTGGAACTCTCTCCCCCAAAAAGCTGTTGAGGCTGGGGGTCAATTGGAGCTTTCAAGACTGAGATTGATCGATTTTTGTTGGGTAAGGGGATTAAGGGTTACGGAACCAAGGCGGGTAAATGGAGTTAAAATACAGATCAGCCATGATCTAATTGAACGGCAGAACAGGCTCGAGGGGCTGAATGGCCTCCTCCTGTTCTTGTGCTCCTAGAACAAATTAAATAAAGACCGATAACTTGAAGACAGATTGAAAATGAGTTGAGAGCTAGCCAGTATAGGAACTGTGTTTGTTACTGACTCTACTCTACTTTACCTGACTGCTTCACTCTTTAATAACACAACTTTGTTGCTCCAACACCCCAGGTGAACAGGGGGAGACGATAAACCTGCCGGGGCTGCCAGGACACAAGGGTGAAACAGGTCAACTGGGGGTCGACGGTAAGGGGCCTGTCACTGGTGTATCTGAAAAAGACATTGTCCGTGTTTACGCAGGGACGTATATCAATGCTGTGCGTTCTGTTACAGGCAAATCAGGCTTTCCAGGGTTACATGGTAATCCTGGACAACCAGGGGATCCAGGCATTCAGGGGATGAAAGGGAATTTCGGTGATCCTGGGCTCCCAGGTCAACAAGGTGAGCACACCCCTCCTTTGTCTGCATGGTCGACCCATTCGATCTCACCTGTCCAGGGGACTGTATTACTCTACAGGCTCACTGTAGTGTTGGTTGTTTCCTCTTGACCTATACGTGTAAACAAGCGGTCACCTCAGATCACAAGATCGCAAGATACTTAGGGATGGGAAAGGCCGTTCAGCCCAAACTAATTCATCCATCCAGAACACTCCTGCACCCAAACCTCCCACTGCTGCATCTAACATCATTCCAGGATTTTCAGCTCCATCCAGTCCAAGTGTTGATCACTCTCTGTGTGAAGCAGAACCTCCCGATGTCAGTCAGTAATGTCTCGGTGACAGATAACAATCCATCCGTGAGGGTGGAATCAGGGGTGAGTTCTCTCTGAGCTATGTCACAACATCTAACACTCTGTCCCATGTGTGGAGCAGGGGATGCGACCCATTCCTCTCCTCCTGTCTGAATTGTACTTCCAAGCTCGCCAGCTGTTATTTGATACCCAGGTACCACATGTACGCTGACGACACCCGGCTCTACCTCACCCCCACCTCCCTCGACCCCTCCCCTCTCTCTGATTTGTCACACTGCTTGTCCAACACCCAGTACTGGATGAGCAAAAATTTCCTCCGACTAAATATTAGGAAGACCGAAGCCATTGTCTTCAGTCCCCGCTGCAAACTCCATTCCCTGACCACCGACTCCATCCCTCTCCCCGGCCACTGTCTGAGGCTGAACCAGACTGTTCACAACCTTGCTGTCCTATTTGACCCTGAGATGAGCTTCCGACCACATATCGTCTCCATCACCAAGACCGCCTACTTCCACCTCCGCTGCTGAAACCCTCATCCATGCCTTTGTAACCTCCAGATTCAAATTATTCCAATGCTCTCCTGGCCGGCCTCCCATCTTCCACCCCCCGTAAACCTCAGCTCATCTAAAACTCTGCTGCCCGTATCCTAACTCGCACCAAGTCCCGTTCACCCATCACCCCCTGTGCTCGCTGACCTACATTGGCCCCCAGTCCGGCAACGCCTCGATTTTAAAATTCTCAACCTCGTGTTCAAATCCCTCCATGGCCCTCGCCCCTCCCTATCTCTGTAACCTCCTCCAGCCCCTACAACCCTCCCAGATCTCTGCGCTCCTCCAATTCTGGCCTCTTGCACATCCCCGATTTTAATCGCTCCACCATTGGCGGCCGTGCCTTCAGCTGCCTGGGCCCTAAGCTCTGGAATTCCCTCCCTAAACCTCTCCGCCTCTCTCTCCTCCTTTAAGACGCTCCTTAAAACCTCCCTCTTTGACCAAGCTTTTGGTCACCTGTCCTAATATCTCCTTATGTGGCTCGGTGTCAAATTTTGTCTGATAATCGCTCCTGTGAAGGGCCTTGGGACATTTTACTATGTTAAAGGCGCTATATAAATGCAGGTTGTTGTTGTTTGTTTGTTTGTTGTTGTTGTTGTTGTCTGATAGTGAATTGCATTGGGGGCTTCCACTCCCCATATTATGGGCTGGGGTCTGGAACATGCAGAAGGTACATTGCATCCCCCGACGATATGACCAGCCCGAGCTGGGGGGAGGCCCTTCTCCTAAACTTGTGCTGTTTGGGGGAGGCTGAGCTGAGCTGAGCTGCAGACTCTGCTTCAGAGTAGTTCATTGAGCGTGAAGCACTTTGGGTTGTCTGGGTGATGTGATAAACTACTGTATAAATAACAAATGGGCAGAATTTCCCTTTCTCTGGGGCTTCCACTGATCGACCACTGTAGTTACTCAGGAGTTCGGGGTGTAGCCCCCGTCAAAATCTAACCCATCTTCTTATTTTACCAGAATTTTAAGAAGCAAATTTTTTCAGCAATGGTAAAGGTTTAACACCCAGGGGGTAAAGAGAGAAACTGCATTCCTATAGAGCCTTTCACAACCTCACAACGTCCCAAAGCACTTTACAGCCAATGAAGTAGTTTCGAAGCGTGGTCATTTTTGTAATGTAGGAAACACGGCAGCCAATTCGTGCTCAGCAAGAAATGTGATAATGACCAGATAATCTGTTATTTTTAGTGCTGTTGGTTGAGGGATAAATATTGGCCCCGGACACCGAGGAGAGCGCCCCCTGCTCTTCTTCAAAATTGTGTCATGGGATCTTTGGCAGACGGGGCCTCAGTTTAACATCTCATCCGAAAGACGGCACCTACGACAGTGCAGCACTCCCTCAGTACTGACCCTGAAACAGTGCAGCACTCCCTCAGTACTGACCCTGAAACAGTGCAGCACTCCCTCAGTACTGACCCTGAAACAGTGCGGCACTCCCTCAGTACTGACCCTCCGACAGTGCAGCGCTCCCTCAGTACTGACCCTCCGACAGTGCGGCGCTCCCTCAGTACTGCCCCTCCGACAGTGCGGCACTCCCTCAGTACTGACCCTCCGACAGTGCGGCACTCCCTCAGTACTGACCCTCCGACAGTGCGGCACTCCCTCAGTACTGACCCTCCGACAGTGCGGCGCTCCCTCAGTACTGACCCTCCGACAGTGCGGCACTCCCTCAGTACTGACCCTCCGACAGTGCGGCGCTCCCTCAGTACTGTACTGGGAGTGTCAGCCTGGATTTTGTGCTCAAGTCTCTGGAGTGGGACTTGAACCCACAGCTTTCTGACTCAGTGATGAGAGTGACTCAGTGATGAGAGTGACTCAGTGATGAGAGTGACTCAGTGATGAGAGTGATACCCACTGAGCCACAGCAGACATGAACTGTAAACAGTAACTGAAGATTCCGAGAGCAGCCCCACAGCTGGAAACACATTCCACTCCCCTGCCCTTTCCCCATCGCCCTGCAGATTCTCCTTTTCAAGTATTTATGCAATTCCCCTTTTGAAAGTTATTATTGAATCTGCTCCCACCTTTCCAGCAGTTGTTCGCACCCTTTGCCTGTCTTGGTTGTGAGTTCAAAGCCTGTTCCAGGAGGACCTGTATCATTATTTGAAAAAGAGTAGTGAATTCTGGTGTTCTGACCTCGACCAACAGCAGCAAAATATGTTACCTGGCTGTCTAAATCATTTGCCATTTATGGGATCGCGCTGTGTAAATAGATCCCGGAGTCAGTCCTGGGCATCACATCTCAGGAAGGATATACAGGTCGTGGAAGGGATAAAATAGCTAAATTATGAGGATGGGTTCCATAGACTGGGCCTGTATTCCCATGAGTTTAGAAGGTTGAGGGTTGATCTAATCAAGACCTTTAAAATGTTAAAGGGATTTGATCGGGTAGATTGAGAGAAACTATTTCCACTGGTGGGGGGAGTTCAGAACAAGGGGGCATAACCTTAAAATTAGAGTTCAGCCATTCAGGGGTGAAATCAGGACTCACTTTTTCACACAAAGGGGCGTGGAAATCTGGAACTCTCTCCCCCAAAAGGCTGTGGACGCTGGGAGTCAGTTGGAGCTTTCAAGACTGAGATCGATAGATTTTTGTTGGGTGAGGGTATCGAGGGATACGGAGCAAAGGCGGGTAAATGGAGTTGAGGTACAGATCAGCCATGATCTAATAGAATGGCGGAACAGGCTCAAGGGGCTGAATGGCCTCCTCCTGTTCCTATGTTCCTGTGTAAACCTACACACCAACAATGACTGCACTTCAAAACTAACTAACCGTCTGTGAAGTGCTTTGTGTTGTCCTGAGGTTGTCGTACTCTGTTGTATAAATGCAAGTTCTTTCTTTACCAGAATTGTAAGGAGCAATTATTTTTCTCTGGTCTAAACCTAAAGTAGCAGGTCTTGGACCATAAATCTGTAGAATTCATTGAGGGTGAACTTAGTGTTTGGCGATGGGTGCTATAAAATCAGCCGTCCATTTTACACCCCAGCGGATTTAATTTTCCAAAACACTGGTTTGCTGGTTCGCTAATGCCCATTTGTGCTTCTGCCATGGACCAATTTCACTCCCGTTGTCTCCTAAAGTGTTTTTGGATGGAACTGATTTAGATTTCTCTGTTCTACAGGCTCCCCTGGGTTTCCCGGCACAACAGGCAACAGAGGATCAAAAGGTTCTGAAGGTTCTCCTGGTCTCCCGGGATACACGGGATTTTCAGGATATCAAGGGGTAAAAGGTACATCGGGCCAGGGCTACAATCACAAACACCTGATCTAAAGTGTGCAGAAGATGACAGAGGGAGTGCGGCTGTAGATTAGGTGGCACCCCGATTTAACGATTTGTTCGGTGAATTGGAAGGGAAGACGTGGCCACGAATTCTTGATCAGTGCTCCCGTCGAGCAGAGCTCCACGGCAGGAGGGCACAATCGAGAGTTACCCTAATATTAGTAATGGAATCATGGGGGCTATAGGGAAAGAGCAGGGGAGTGGGACTATTGGAATAGCTCGTTCAAAGAGCCGGCAGAGGCACGATGGGCCGAATGGCCTCCTTCTGTGCTGTATGATTCTATGATTCTAAGGAAAATCCCAATGGTGGAGAGCTTTGGGAACCATCGGTCCAAAGTCATCTGTTGCTCCCGATCACAGGGGGCTGGCATTTCCTCGTGAATGGTGAGGGGGCTCAGATCTTTCGTGTAATCTTACCCCCCCCCCCCCAACCCATTGGCCGTGAGAGCTGAATCCGTCTGATGGCTCCAAAAAGTTGTACCTCCCCCTTTGAAACTCATTGTTCTCCCTGGAACATTTTCTGATCTGCTTAATCCAGGGACAAGTTCTCGGAACAAACTCTCACTAAAAGGCAAATCTTTCACTGCTCAATGAATCGATCTTACCCGTGTGTTTTTCTTTTAAAGTTTCGGTGATTTTCAATGTAAACCAAAGGCAGATTTAGGATTCTCTAATTAAATGTTAAACGTTTTTATTTTTGAATTTTCCAACAGGTCTGCGAGGTCCTACTGGTCTGTCGGGTTTAGACGGGTTAAAAGGACTAAAAGGTTTCTCAGGATCCCCAGGTACTGTCTGGATTTCTCTCTGACCAATACGGACAATGGGAGAGAGTTTGTAGAATCTAATTACACCAAACAATTTGTGCATTGTTAGATTATTGATTTTGTTTGGAGTAAACAGGTAATTTTACAAATTAACACTGTGGTGCAGAGTGTCACACTCTGGTGTAGTCTCACACTCTGGTGCAGAGTGTCACTCTCTGGTGTAATCTCACACTCTGGTGTAGTCTCACACTCTGGTGCAGAGTGTCACTCTCTGATGTCGTCTCACACTCTGGTGCAGAGTGTTACACTCTGGTGTAGTCTCACACTCTGGTGCAGAGCTTCACACTCTGGTGTAGTCTCACACTCTGGTGCAGAGTGTCACTCTCTGGTGTAGTCTCACACTCTGGTGCAGAGTGTCACTCTCTGGTGTAGTCTCACACTCTGGTGCAGAGTGTCACTCTCTGGTGTAGTCTCACACTCTGGTGCAGAGTGTCACACTCTGGTGTAGTCTCACACTCTGGTGCAGAGTGTCACTCTCTGGTGTAGTCTCACACTCTGGTGCAGAGTGTCACTCTCTGGTGTAATCTCACACTCTGGTGTAGTCTCACACTCTGGTGTAGTCTCACACTCTGGTGCAGAGTGTCACTCTCTGGTGTCGTCTCACACTCTGGTGCAGAGTGTTACACTCTGGTGTAGTCTCACACTCTGGTGCAGAGTGTCACTCTCTGGTGTAGTCTCACACTCTGGTGCAGAGTGTCACTCTCTGGTGTAGTCTCACACTCTGGTGCAGAGTGTCACACTCTGGTGTAGTCTCACACTCTGGTGCAGAGTGTCACTCTCTAGGAGCCCAGATCAAGGTCCAGTGAAGCACAGGGCCAGGGCTCTGCAAACACATCAAATCACTGCTTTATACACAGTAAAGATCTGGTACATTTCTGATTCCTTAACCCAAATATCTGGGAATTTGAATGTTTTTTCCTCTGGTAATCAGCCACGTCTCAGTGGAATTATGCTGGTGGACTGAATGCTTAGATTTTTCAGTCGGAAGGGTATTAACCAGCATCGTTCCCAGTTTGTTTAGTTTTCAAGCTTGGCAAGAATGAATTTAAATCCAGAAGATCGGAGCTGCTGGTGCAGAACAGAACGAGCCTTCTCCTGCTGATCATTGGATGCTGAGGCACAATTAAATAAAGATGGGCCGAATGGCCTCCTTCTGTGCTGCATGATTCTATGATTCTATGAAATGAAAGCGGCAGTTGTACCAGTGAGAGGGGAACGGAAGATAATGAGTTGGGGGCCGATTTTACCTGGGGGCGGGCGATCGGTGAGTGGGGGGGAGCCCAAAATGGGCGCCCAAAATGGGCACCAAACCCGGAAGTTTGAAAGCTCTTCGATTTAACAGCTGGGCCTCGTTTTAATATCTGAAATCCCGGCAGGAATGAGGTCAAGGCCGGAGGGACTGAGGTCAAGGCCGGAAAGAGTGAGGTCAAGGCTGGTGGGAACTAGGTCAAAGCCGGTGGAATGAGGTCAAGGCCGGAGGGACTGAGGTCAAGGCCGGAGGGAATGAGGTCAAGGCCGGAAAGAGTGAGGTCAAGGCCGGAGGGAATGAGGTCAAGGCCAGAAAGAGTGAGGTCAAGGCTGGTGGGAACGAGGTCAAAGCCGGTGGGCAGGAACGGGAATGGGGGAGGGAGTTGGCCATCACTGGTTACTCAAAGAAACGGTTCCCGGCATGAGGAAAGTTCCAGTGGAGGGAGGGGTCCCCAACAGATGCCAGTGTGGGGAGGCTCAATGGTTCCTGCTCTCTTAGCCCCTGAGGAAACCTCCCACTCTTCTTCGATAGGGGCTGTGTAACCTTTTACACTCAGTTAAACAGGCAAACGGGACCTTATTTAACCTCTCATCCAAAAGGCAGCACCTCCAACAATGCTGCACTCCCTCAGTACTGCAGTACGGGAGCGTCAGCCTTAAAGCTTAAACCTACGGCCTTCTGCCTCTGAACTGACAATTAACGTTAGACAATGATTGTAACCTGGAATGTTGTTTTTTTACTGACAGGTGTAAGTGGGAAAGAAGTCACAGGTCAGCTTGGTGACAGGGGTGAGAAAGGTGAGAGAGGAATACCCAGCACACAGCCCGGGGAACCCGGTCTACCAGGTGAAGCTGGACCCAGGGGCGATTTTGGTAAGTGTGAAATAAACCAGCCCAACTTTCCAGGTGTTGAAATGCTCCGTCTGCGTAGAGTTACAACAAGAGAATGTTATTGGGTGAGCGCGAGCGTAAAGAGTTTGATATTTTATATTGCGTCGTATTATGTAAATGTTGTCCCTGCATTTCTCTGATGGGTTCCCACCATAATTCCACTGGAACATTCCAGAAACAGGCAGGGATCCGGATATTCCCGGCTCCCACCGACCCTGGGAGCTCCCAATCGGCCTTGTCCGGAACAAGACCTCTGCCCGCACCTTGCAAGGACAGTGACACCACATTGGCCGAGGGCTGGGAAGTCCCACCTCCTCCATCCCAATGGGACCCGGTGTAAGTTTGGAGGCAGGTGCACTGAGCCAGAGGAGGAATACCAGTCTCCTGAGGAGGAGCCATCTGGTCAGTGGGGTCCAGACGGGGCACATCTGGTCAGTGGGGTCCAGGCCAGGAAACAGTCAACTGTCCCTTAACATTTTTCATTATTGGCCTCATTACAAAGGGACACAGACACGTTCTCCAAACTGAACCCAGTATCTCCAGATGGGGTCTGACCAAGGTTCTGTACAACTGAATGGAAGGTGTCATCGACAGTGCTTCAAGCGGCACTTACTCACCAATAACCTGCTCAGTTTGGGTTCTGCCAGGACCACTCGGCTCCAGACCTCATTACAGCCTTGGTCCAAATATGGACAAAAGAGCTGAATTCCAGAGGTGAGGTGAGAGTGACTGCCCTTGACAACAAGGCAGCATTTGACCGAGTGTGACACCAAGGAGCCCTAGTAAAACTGAAGTCAATGGGAATCAGGGGGAAAACTCTCCAGTGGCTGGAGTCATACCTAGCACAAAGGAAGATGGTAGTGGTTGTTGGAGGCCAATCATCTCAACCCCAAGACTTTGCCACATAAAAGATTATTACTTAAGATAAAGAATCACGGGATTGGGGGTAATATTCTGGCATGGGTGGAGGATTGGTTATCTAACAGGAAGCAGAGAGTTGGGATAAATGGTTCATTTTCGGACTGGCAACCAGTAGCCAGTGGTGTTCCACAGGGGTCGGTGCTGGGTCCCCAACTCTTTACAATCTATATTAACGATTTGGAGGAGGGGACCGAGTGCAACATATCAAAATTTGCAGATGATACAAAGATGGGAGGGAAAGTAGAGAGTGAGGAGGACATAAAAAACCTACAAGGGGATATAGACAGGCTGGGTGAGTGGGCGGAGATTTGGCAGATGCAATATAATATTGGAAAATGTGAGGTTATGCACTTTGGCAGGAAAAATCAGAGAGCAAGTTATTTTCTTAATGGCGAGAGACTGGAAAGTACTGCAGTACAAAGGGATCTGGGGGTCCTAGTGCAAGAAAATCAAAAAGTTGGTATGCAGGTGCAGCAGGTGATCAAGAAAGCCAACGGAATGTTGGCTTTTATTGCTAGGGGGATAGAATATAAAAACAAGGAGGTATTGCTGCAGTTATATAAGGTATTGGTGAGACCGCACCTGGAATACTGCATACAGTTTTGGTCTCCATACTTAAGAAAAGACATACTTGCTCTCGAGGCAGTACAAAGAAGGTTCACTCGGTTAATCCCGGGGATGAGGGGGCGGACATATGAGGAGAGGTTGAGTAGATTGGGACTCTACTCATTGGAGTTCAGAAGAATGAGAGGCGATCTTATTGAAACATATAAGATTGTGAAGGGTCTTGATCGAGTGGATGCAGTAAGGATGTTCCCAAGGATGGGTGAAACTAGAACTAGGGGGCATAATCTTAGAATAAGGGGCTGCTCTTTCAAAACTGAGATGAGGAGAAACTTCTTCACTCAGAGGGTGGTAGGTCTGTGGAATTTGCTGCCCCAGGAAGCTGTGGAAGCTACATCATTAGATAAATTTAAAACAGAAATAGACAGTTTCCTAGAAGTAAAGGGAATTAGGGGTTATGGGGAGCGGGCAGGAAATTGGACATGAAGCTGAGTTCGGATCGGTCAATGCCCTGTGGGTGGCGGAGAGGGCCCAGGGGCTATGTGGCCGGGTCCTGCTCCGACTTCTTGTGTTCTTTAGATTTGTGGTTGGGATCAGATCAGCCATGATCTTATTGAATGGCGGAGCAGGCTCGAGGGGCCGATTGGCCTACTCCTGCTCCAATTTCTTATGTTCTTATGTTCTAAGGCAGTGTCCTAGGCCCAACCATCTTCAGCTGCTTCATCAATCACCTTCCCTCTATCATAAGGTCAGAAATGCGGATGTTCGCTGATGACTGCACAGTGTTCAGTTCCATTCGCAACCCCTCAAATAATGCAAAAAGTCCGAGTCCGCATCCAGCAAGACCTGGACAACATCCAGGCTTGGGCTCATAAGTGGCAAGTAACATTCGCACCAGACAAGTGCCAGGCAATGACCATCTCCAACAAGAGAGAGTCTAACCATCTCTCCTTGACATTCAATGGCATTACCATCGCCGAATCCCCCACCATCAACATCCTGGGGGTCACCATTGACCAGAAACTTAACTGGACCAGCCATAGAAATACTGTGGCTTCAAGAGCAGGTCAGAGGCTAGGTATTCTGCAGCGAGTGACTCACCTCCTGACTCCCCAAAGCCTTTCCACCATCGACAAGGCACAAGTCAGGAGTGTGATGGAATACTCTCCACTTGCCTGGATGAGTGCAGCTCCAATAACACTGAAGAAGCTCAACACCATCCAGGACAAAGCAGCCCGCTTGATTGGCACCCCATCCACCACCCTGAACATTCACTCCCTTCACCACCAGCACACAGTGGCTGCAGTGTGTACCATCCACAGGATGCACTGCAGCAACTCACCAAGGCTTCTTCGACAGCACCCCCCAAACCCACAACCTCTACCACCTAGAAGGACAAGGGCAGCAGGCACATGGGAACAACACCACCTGCACGTTCCCCTCCAAGTCACACACCATCCCGACTTGGAAATATATCGCCGTTCCTTCATCGTCGCTGGGTCAAAATCCTGGAACTCCCTTCCTAACAACACTGTGGGAGAACCTTCACCACACGGACTGCAGCGGTTCAAGAAGGCGGCTCACCACCACCTTCTCAAGGGCAATTAGGGAATGGGCAATAAATGCCGGCCTCGCCAGCGACGCCCACATCCCATGAACGAATAAAAGAAACATCACATCCTCACTTTGGTATTCCAATTCCCTTGAGACAAAGGCCAACATCCCATTAGGCTTTTTGATTACTTTTTATACCTGTCTATAGCTTTTATGGATTTATGGATACCCAAATCCCTTCACTCCTCCACAGCTCCTGGTCTCTCACCATTTAGAAAATATTCCGATTTGTCTTTCTCGGATCCAAAGTGGATGACCTCACACTTTCCCACATCGAACTCCATGCGCCCAGTTGTGACTGGGGACAGTTTCTTATTTACCGTGTTTTAAACCTGCCTGTGACGTGTCTTTTCAGTTCTGGCTTGGAAATGCTCTGATCTCGGATTTTGATTTGTTTGGGGAGGTGCTGTGTTCTGGCAGTGGGAGAGTATTTTGTTTGTACGAAGCTTTGAGTAAGAGAGATTGAGGATTTCCCGTTGCCTGTGGGGTCTCGGCTCCTGGTCTACATCTGCGGCAGAGAAACTGGTACTTTTGGTGCTCATTGGCTCACAGTTCTGGAGCTGACAAGAGAAAGTCAGCCAGGGCTGGGCTCACTGGATCGGTGCAGGTACAAGAGATTTAATTAATTAGACCACACTTGGAATACTTTGAACAGTTCTGGTCTCCATATTATAAAAGGGATATAGAGGCACTGGAGAAGGTGCAAAAAAGATTCACAAGGGTGATAACAGAACTGAGAGGGTATAATTATCAGGAGAGACTGAACAGGCTGGGGCTCTTTTCTCTAGAAAATAGAAAGCTGAGGGGTGACCTGATAGAGGTCTTTAAGATTATAAAGGGGTTTGATAGGGGAGACGTAGAGAAAATGTTTCCACTTGTGGGGTGACCAGAATTAGGGGTCATAAATATAAGATAGTCACTAATTAATCCAATAGGGATTTCAGGAGAAACTTCTTAACCCAGAGAGTGGTGAGAATGTGGAACTCGCTCCCACAAGGAGTGGTTGAGGTGAATAGTGTAGATACATTTAAGGGGAAGCTGGATAAACACATGAGGGAGAAAGGAATAGAAGGATATGCTGATAGGATGAGATGGAGTAGAGAGGGAGGAGGCTCGTGTGGAGCATAAACACCGGCATAGACCAGATGGGCCGAATGGCCTGTTTCTATGCTGTAAATTCTATGTAACAAGACTAAGAGGCAAGAAAGTAGTTTCACTGAGTGACTAACACAGAGGGAAAGGACCAGAACACAAGAGAAACCGTACGGGGAAGGGTCGTTTTGCTCGCTCTGCTCCTTGATCTGGAGTCTTATGCGTTAAAAATGCGGATTAGGAAATCAGGCATAGGGGCCTCTGATACCAGGACCACAGCCTCACAAAAATTTACCCTAAATTGCCTCAAAGAAAGAGGTCAATCGCTGGGAATTTCCTCGTAACTTCTCACAAAGTGAGAGGAGAAATTTGCTGGGCTAAGGGGAGTGGGATTAATTGGATAGCTCTTTCAAAGAGCTAGCACAGAGATGATGGGCCAAATGGCCTCCTTCTGTGCTGTATGATTCTATGATTCTCCCCTTCTGGCGGTGTAGTTTTGGTGGAGGTTTGGTGGAAACCCCGGATAAGCAGGATAACGGGAGTGTGAGCGGGAGAATCCCCGAGGGAATGCCCAGTGAACAAGGCTGTCCTCACTCACTGGGTGCCAAGGCAACCGCTGCGACAAACTGAGCCAAGATTGGATGGTAACGCAATGTCATTCATTGGAATATTGTATTGGGTGTTCCAGGAACGTGGGTCCCAGCAGCCAGTAAAGGGCTGCCGCTTTGGTTATTTGGGACCAATAGAAAGCCTGACCAGAAAATTTAACGGGCACTAAATGTGTGGAAACTTGGCCTAACGGGTCCCAACTCATTTTCAAATCGATTGAACCCACTTTACACCCATTAATCAGACGCAACCAATCGGAAGATCTATTCTAGAAAATCTTCTCAAAGGTTTGCGACAGTTTTTGACTAATACTGGTACAAAAGCAAGGAAGTTATGGTAAACCTTTCTAAATCACTGGTTAGGCCTCAGCTGGAGTATTGTGTCTAACTCTGGGCATCGCACTTTAGGAAGGATGTCAAGGCCTTGGAGAGGGTGCAGAGGAGATTTACCGGAATGGTACCAGGGATGAGGGACTTCAGTTATGTGGAGAGACTGGAGAAGCTGGGATTGTTCGCCTTAGAGCAGAGAAGGTTAAGGGGAGATTTAATAGAGGTGTTCAAAATCATGAGGGGTTTTGATAGAGTAGATCGGGAGAAGCAGTTTCCAGTGGCAGAAGGTTCGGTAACCAGAGGACACAGATTTAAGGAATTGGCAAAAGAATCAGAGGAGGAGATGAGGAGAAATTTTTTTAAGCAGTGAGTTGTTCTGATCTGGAATTCACTGCCTGAAAGGGCGGTGGGAGCAGATTCAATAATAATTTTCAAAAGGGAATTGGAGAAATACTTGAAGGGGAAAATTTGAAGGGCTATGGAGAAAGAGCGGGGGAGTGGGACTAATTGGAGAGCTCTTTCAAAGAGCCGGCACAGGCACGATGGGCCGAACGGCCTCCTTCTGTGCTGTATCATTCTATGATTCTATGATTCCATCAATATTTATTGGATAAATCCAGATACTCACTATTAAGCTCTGAAAATGCTCACTATTGTTTGTATGATTCTCATTAGGTTTACCAGGTGATGTTGGCCCAGTGGGACTTCGAGGAGCACCTGGACCCTTGATACCTTCTGACAAGCCCGGAAAACCGGGAGATCTCGGACCCAGAGGATTGGACGGTGTGCAAGGTGAAGTATGACTCTTGATACGGTGGGGATGGTTTACTGAGTGAGGACGGCTGGCCAGAAAGCATCGTCTGTTGGCCAGAAGTATGGGGAGATCACGGGCCTGTCCCATGACTGGAAATCACAGCCAGCCCATGGTTACTGCACTGGGAGTCAGCAGAGACTTTGTGCTCAAGCCTCTGGAGCGGGACTGGAGCCCACAACCTTCTGACTCAGGGGTGAGACCTTACAATGAATAATGGACACACGGAAAAGGCACTGAAGATCATTAATATTATCTCAAACCATCTTACAGGTTACCCCGGCCAAGCAGGTCCACCTGGTAGATGGGCCCCCCCTGGGGCCAAGGGTGATGCAGGGGATCAGGGTACTGCTGGTTTACCAGGACCAGTGGGGATGAGAGGCGATGAAGGAACTCCAGGCCTTTCAGGGATCGATGGCATTTCCGGCAACAAAGGTAAATCTGAGAAGGTTCATTTATCTGAGCAAGTCTCAACGTAGATTAATGCTGTTTTGTGGGAAAATTGTCTAGAACTAGGTGTTAAATAAAGATTTATTAAAACACAGGGAAATGAAAACATTTGCATGACTATGGGCCGAATTCCACGGGCCCCATTCTACGGACCCCATTCTACGGACCCCATTCTACGGACCCCATTCTACGGACCCCATTCTACGGGCCTCATTCTACGGACCCCATTCTACAGACCCCATTCCACGGGCCCCATTCCACGGACCCCATTCCACGGGCCCCATTCCACGGGCCCCATTCCACGGGCCCCATTCCACGGACCCCATTCTACAGACCCCATTCCACGGGCCCCATTCCACGGACCCCATTATACGGGCCCTATTATACGGACCCCATTCTACGGGCCTCATTCTACGGACCCCATTCTACAGACCCCATTCCACGGACCCCATTCCACGGACCCCATTCTACGGACCCTATTTCACGGGCCCCATTCCTCGGGCCCCATTCCACGGGCCCCATTCCACGGACCCCATTCCACGGGCCCCATTCCTCAGGCCCCATTCCACGGGCCCCTTTCCACGGGCCCCATTCCACGGGCCCTATTCCACGGGCCCCTTTCCACGGGCCCCATTATACGGGCCCCATTCCACGGGCCCCATTCCTCGGGCCCCATTCCACGGGCCCCATTCCACGGACCCCATTATACGGACCCCATTCCACGGGCCCCATTCCTCAGGCCCCATTCCACGGGCCCCATTCCACGGACCCCATTATACGGGCCCCATTATACGGACCCCATTCCACGGACCCCATTATACGGGCCCCATTATACGGACCCCATTCCATGGGCCCCATTCCACGGACCCCATTATACGGGCCCCATTATACGGACCCCATTCCACGGGCCCCATTCCACGAACCTCATTATACGGACCCCATTCCACGGACCCCATTATACGGGCCCCATTCCACGGGCCCCATTCCACGGACCCCATTATACGGGCCCTATTATACGGGCCCCATTCCGCGGGCCCCATTCTACGGGCCTCATTCTACGGACCCCATTCCACGGGCCCCATTCCACGGGCCCCATTATACGGGCCCTATTATACGGGCCCCATTCCACGGGCCCCATTCCACGGACCCCATTCCACGGGCCCCATTCCACGGACCCTATTCTCCGGACCCTATTCTACGGACCCTATTTTATGGGCGGGGAATGCGGTATCTTATTGGTCGCCTATTATATCTCATGCCCCATATTTAGTTCAGTTGACTTCAATAGATCCGAATATGATGGGCATGTAGTAAATCGGGCGTGAGGTATATCGGGTGTGTGGTATATCGAGGGTGTGGTGTGGCGGGCATGTGGTTTATTGGGCGTATGTATATCGGGCGTGTGGTATTTCGGGCGTATGTATATCGGGCGTGTGGTATATCGGGGGTGTGGTATATCGGGCGTGTGGTATGACGGGCGTGTGGTTTATTGGGCGTATGTATATCGGGCGTGTGGTATAATGGGCATGTGGTATATTGGGCGTGTGTTTTATCGGGCGTATGGTATATGAGGGGTGTGGTATATCGGGCGTGTGGTATATCGGGCGTGTGGTATATTGGGCGTGTGTTTTATCGGGCGTATGGTATATGAGGGGTGTGGTATATCGGGCGTATGTATATCAGGGGTGTGGTATATCGGGCGTGTGGTATATTGGGCGTATGAATATGGGGGATGTGGTATATCGGGCGTATGTATATCGGGGGTGTGGTATATCGGGCGTATGTATATCGGGCGTGTGTTTTATCGGGCGTGTGGTATATCGGGCGTGTGGTATATCGGGCGTGTGGTATATCGGGCGTGTGGTATATCGGGCGTGTGGTATATCAGGGGTGTGGTATATCGGGCGTGTGGTATATCAGGGGTTTGGTATATCGGGCGTGTGTTTTATCGGGCGTGTGGTATATTGGGCGTGTGGTATATCAGGGGTGTGGTATATCGGGCGTGTGGTATATCGGGCATGTGGTATTTCAGGGGTGTGGTATATCGGGCGTGTGGTATATCGGGCGTGTGGTATATCGGGCGTGTGGTATATCAGGGGTGTGGTATATCGGGCGTGTGGTATATCGGGCGTGTGGTATATCAGGGGTTTGGTATATCGGGCGTGTGGTATATTGGGCGTGTGTTTTATCGGGCGTGTGGTATATCGGGCGGCAAATGCAATTCCCCCTGTTTCATGTCCCCCGCCCAAGTTCAGTTTCACTCTCCCAGCAAGGAGCCAAGTTCGAAGGGGAACACGGGATCAGAGTCAGGGCTATGAAGTGATGATTCTACAACCCCTGCTCCCTTCATGCAAGGCTCCACTCTGGGGGCGTGGAATCGAGGAATATTCCCTCTAATTTGTTGATAAATGTTGGTGCTTTCATACCGTACAATGCTGCACATTTCTGTTATTCTCAAAGTATTTGTAGCTGATTATTTTTTGTATATTTCTATATTGAAAGGTCAAAAGGGTGACCATGGTATTATGGGTTACCCTGGGAGGAATGGACCACCTGGAGACCCAGGAGCCCCTGGATTAAGGGGTTCAGTTGGACTAGCTGGTGAGTGAACCTTATTCTCTTTCCGATTATTGGAGTCCGTTCATCTCTCGCACTCCTGATACACAGCCGGGAGCTCCGTTTCTGCCAACACTCCAGATGTATCTCACTCTGCATCGGGGAACTTTTGTTTGTTTATCTATTAAACCAAATCCAGACTGTGCTCAAAGAGGCACGAGGAAACTCTTCCATTCCTGGATAAACTTGTAGTGTTGCTTAAGACGTGGCAGAATTAACAATTTAAATCTCATTATATTATATTAAAGGATTTGATAGGGTCGATAGAGAGAAACTATTTCCTCTGGTGGGGAGAGTCCAGAACAAGGGGGCAGAACCTTAAAATTAGAGCCAGGCCGTTCAGGGTGATGTCAGGAAGCACTTCTTCACACAAAGGGGAGTGGGAATCTGGAACTCTCTCCCCCAAAAAGCTGTTGAGGCTGGGGGTCAATTGAAAATTCCAGAACTGAGATTGATCGATTTTTGTTGGGTAAGGGTATTAAGGGTTACGGAACCAAGGCAGCTAAATGGAGTTAAGATACAGATCAGCCATGATCTAATTGAATGACGGAACAGGCTCGAGGGGCTGAATGGCCTCCTCCTGTTCCCACGTTCCTAACACGATATTTCGTGAGCATCTTGTGAAGGGTTAATTGTGTGGTGGAGAGTAAGAGGGAACAGAGCTGTTTGAGGAATGGGTGCTGGCAAAGGCCAAACCAAAACAATTGGGGGCAGGCAAAGTGGCATAAATATCGTCCACCAACCAAACACCGTTAAAAGTTTAAATTAAATCGTCTGCAGCAAAACCATGTTTAAAAAGGCTATAGAGGCACTGGAGAAGGTGCAAAAAAGATTCACAAGAATGATACCAGAACTGAGAGATTATAACTATCAGGAAAGACTCTCTCCCCCAAAAAGCCATTGAGGCTGGGGGTCAATTGAAAATTTCAAAACAGATTGATCGATTTTTGTTGGGTGAGGGGATTAAGGGTTACTGGAACCATGGTGGGTAAATGGAGTTAAAATACAGGTCAGCCATGATCTAATTGAATGGCGGGACAGGCTCGAGGGGCTGAATGGCCTCCTCCTGTTCCTATGCTCCCACAATGCATTTTCATACAATTGCAACAGTCCCTTTTCTCTAACTTGCACTAATATCCAGGGAGGAGAGTAAATGGGCAGAAAAATCAGGGGCTTTGATGATTTCCCGACTGATGCTCCTTTCCTCACTGGGATTGTGGGAATCAGTGAATCACTCCTTGTTTCTCACGGTAGACACACCTCATTGTACTGGAATCAACGCGGTCACTTTCTGACTTTGTAGCCCTGGCTGATTACCTTACCCAACAAAAGTGTATATTGGAAATTCGGGCGCAGACTGCACATGATTTAACGAGGATAATGTTTGTTAAATCCCGCTGGAAGTTCCGATTTACCTTCTCAGCGGGTGGAGTACAAAGTCTAATGGTTGCAACTGAAAACTTATCACACAACAACAACTTGCATTTATATAGCACCTTTAACGTAGTAAAATGTCCCAAGGCGCTTCACAGGAATGTTGTCAAACAAAATTTGACACCAAGCCACATAAAGAGATATTAGAACAGGTGACAAAAGCTTGGTCAAAGAGGTAGGTTTTAAGGAGCGTCTTAAAGGAGGAGAGAGAGGTAGAGAGGCAGAGAGGTTTAGGGAGGGAATTCCAGAGCTTAGGGCCCAGGCAGCTGAAGGCACGGCCGCCAATGGTGGAGTGATGGAAATCGGGGATGCGCAAGAGGCCAGAATTAGAGGAGCACAGAGATCTCGGAGGGTTGTAGGGCTGGAGGAGGTTACAGAGATAGGGAGGGGCGAGGACATGGAGGGAATTGAAAACAAGGATGAGAATTTTAAAATTGAGGCGTTCCCAGACCGGGAGCCAATGTAGGTCAGCGAGCAGTGGGGTGATGGGTGAACGGGACTTGGTGCGAGTTAGGATACGGGCAGCAGAGTTTTGGATGAGCTCAAGTTTACGGAGGGTGGATGATGGGAGGCCGGTCAGGAGAGCATTGGAATAGTCAAGTCTGGAGGTAACAAAGGCAGGGATGTGGGTTTCAGCAGCAGATGGGCTGAGACAGAGGCGGAGACGGACGATGTTACTGAGGTGGAAGTGGGCAGTGCTGGTGATGGAGAGGATGTGCGATCAAATCATTTCTTCACTGGGACCTTTAAACCGTGCAACTCCTCAGCTCTCCATCATCCCACAACTGTCAGATTTTCAAACACCAAATTGGCATCACATGGGTTTCTGACGAGGACATTCCTGCCTGGCCAACCTCGTTACGCAAGTGACAAAGCAACGGGACTGCAGAAGTTGTACATCGTGGGGTATCTTGACTTCCAGAAGGCATTTGATAATTTTCCACATGAAAGGCTATTGGTTTAACTCAAAGCTGTGGGACTCAGGGTAAACCCTGAGAGTGGATTAGAAACTGGCTGAAGGGTGACTCATTAGAGGAGTTATGTCAGAGTGGATGGAAATACTAAATGGGATGTCCCAGGGCTGTGTGTTGGGACCACTGCTGTTTCTAATTTACATGAATGATTTGCACACAAAACCTCAATGCAAAGTGGTAAAATTTGGGGATAACACCAAACCAGGAGGGGAGGTGGAATCAGAGGAGGCAGTGCAGAAATTACCAAGTGCGTTGGATACGATGCATGTTTGCTGACTAATTCTGTCTTCTTTTGAATGAACTTTAGGTTTAGTGGGAATTCCAGGCCCACGCGGACCAGCTCCTCCCCCTCAACGTCTCCTGGGACCGGAAGGTTCTCTTGGCTTGCCCGGAAATCCTGGATCACACGGTTTCCCAGGGGATCCAGGTCCGAGGGGATTTCCTGGGGATCCAGGTAAGAGTGTAAACATCTTTTCTATTCCCTTTTCTCTACAGAATTCCCAGAGCGTGCGCTAAATCAGGGGCCGGCCAAACCAAATAAACATTGCCCTGCTCCTCATAACGACACCGTCCTGGGAATTGCTCCCTGACAGCACTGTGGGAGAACCATCACCACACGGACTGCAGCGGCTCAAGAAGACGGCGGCTCACCACCACCTTCTCAAGGGCAACTAGGGATGGGCAATAAATGCCGGCCTCGCCACGTCCCGAGAATAAATAATAATAAAATAAACTACTGCCCACAGGGGTGGATTAACACGGGCCCAAGCAAATATGTTTAATTTAAGCATCGTATATTGTGATATGGTTTGCTTTATTATTAATGCAGCGTGTAAACATTCTACAAATCTTTTTCTTCATGTATTTTACGACATGGTGTTTTAATGGATATGGGGAGGGTGTGTGGAGGGGCCCGGAATGTTCTTGGTACCCAGAGCCCCAAGAATTCCTAATTCGGCAAGGACGGCCCAGTTCACACAAAGGCTGTCTCTCCATCTCCCTCCTCCCTTTAAATGGCACGGTGGTGCTATCTGGGGGCAGGCTGTCCCGTAGCATAAGGGAACTGGCTGGACTAACACTACAGGACCGAGGGGTTGCCAACTCTGGTTGAGCGTATTCCTGGAGGTTTCATCACATGACGTCCCACCTCCAATTGCCCCGCCCCCACTCTCCCGCTATTGGTCTACCCAACACAATCCTCACAGCTCACTGCCTTCCCGCGGCCAATAGGAAAGCGAGCTGACTCTTCGCGACTCAATTGGATGATTCTTAACTGTCAAACGACCTGTATTTTTATAACTAATAAACAAAACCGTTCAAAGAAAATGAAAAATAACGTTTTTTAATGGCCTGATGATTTTTCTCCCTGGTATTTGCTCCCAGCAGTGTCCTGGAGATTAATCTTCAATTCCTGGAGACTCCAGACCAATCCTGGAGAGTTGGTAACCCCCAACAGGACCGTGGGCTTCAGTGGAGCCTGTTCCGTGCTCAGTGCCACAGCCCTGACTCAGATCGAGCTAGACCGTGCTCGAGGGGCTGAGCTCAGCTAAAGGGGGGCAGGGGTTGGAGAATTGGGCAATGAGGGGGGCAGGGGGGGGAGTTTATTGAGTCCTAGCCCATGGTGTGGTCTGAGGTTTACCTCCAGTGTGGACCTGGTGGTGTGGCTGCAATTAATTACCAGGTAATCTGGAGCCCTACGATTCTGACCCACTACATTCCCCAGATCCTCGCCTTGCAAAACCTACCCTTAAAAGTACAGTTCAAGGAATCAGATCCCTTTATGAGCTGTGTTACCGTCTTAACCACAAATATCGAACCTGAATTCCAGGCAGGCTGAAGGAGAGAGTAAGAGATTTTCCTCATTTGTTCCTGCTTTTCCCGGCTGTGTCACTAGGGGATTGTCCCTGGAGACTCCAGGAATTGGTGACTAATCTCCAGGCCTCTGCTGTGAGCAACACCCAGGAGAAAAATCATAGGGGCATTAAACAAAATATGTTTTTTTTTTAAATTCTTTGAACACTTTCATTTATTAGTAATAAAAATATTGGATACGAGGAAAAAAAGGCTATTTGACAGTCAAAAATCATCCAATCGGGTAACGAGTCACTTCACTTTCCAATTGGCTGTGGGAAAGCGGGGCACGTCGATGATGGACGTGTCGGGTGACCAATGGCGGGAGTGCGAGGGCGGGGCACGTCGATGAAGGACGTGTCGGGTGACCAATGGCAGGAGTGCGAGGGCGGGGCACGTCGATGATGAACGTGTCGGGTGACCAATGGCAGGAGTGCGAGGGCGGGGCACGTCGATGATGGACGTGTCGGGTGACCAATGGCAGGAGTGCGAGGGCGGGGCACGTCGATGATGGTCGTTTCGGGTGACCAATGGCAGGAGTGCGAGGGCGGGGCACGTCGATGATGGACGTGTCGGGTGACCAATGGCAGGAGTGTGAGGGCGGGGCACGTCGATGATGGACGTGTCGGGTGACCAATGGCAGGAGTGTGAGGGCGGGGCACGTCGATGATGGACGTGTCGGGTGACCAATGGCAGGAGTGCGAGGGCGGGGCACGTCGATGATGGACGTGTCGGGTGACCAATGGCGGGAGTGTGAGGGCGGGGCACGTCGATGATGGACGTGTCGGGTGACCAATGGCAGGAGTGCGAGGGCGGGGCACGTCGATGAAGGACGTGTCGGGTGACCAATGGTGGGAGTGTGAGGGCGGGGCACGTCGAGGATGGACGGGTCGGGTGACCAATGGCGGGAGTGTGAGGGCGGGGCACGTCGATGAAGGACGTGTCGGGTGACCAATGGCAGGAGTGTGAGGGCGGGGCACCGCGAGGACGGACGTGTCGGGCGACCAATGGCAGGAGTGTGAGGGCGGGGCACCGCGAGGACGGACGTGTCAGGCGACCAATGGTGGAAGTGTGTAGGGGCGGGGTGGTTAGCGGCAGAAGGTCATGTGATGAAACCTCAAGGAATACGTCCAACCAGAGTTGGCGACCTTTAGTGCCGCTGATTCTGCGGTCTGAGAATGTTTTTAAAACTCTCTGATGCACAATGTGCTTTATTCTCTTTCTTGGCAGGTCCGAAGGGCCCACAGGGTAAACAAGGAGCCCCCGGTCTCAGCAGCTCCCACGGTACCGTGGGCCCCAGAGGTGAACCAGGCCCGATAGGTCAACAGGGGCCTTTGGGATTTCAGGGTATGAAACCTTCAACTGTTCCACACATTGAGGGGGGTGAAGTCCATCTTGTGTGACAGAGAATGACCAGCCCCGTTTCACACTCTGCCCGATCCCAGCGATCACCCCAGACTGATCTTACCTCCCGCCCCATGTTCTTCTTTACGTTTTGAAGTGAAACAGCTGTGCGCCTGACCACATCTGGACTCGAGTTCACTCTTAAACAAAAGCAAAATACCGCGGATGCTGGAAATCTGAAATAAAAACAGAAAATGCTGGAAACTCTCAGCAGGTCGGGCAGCCTCTGTGGAGGGAGAAACAGAGTTAATGTTTCAGGTCGATGACCCTTCTTCAGAACTGGAAGATGTTGAGATATAACAGTTTATAAACAAGTACAGAGCCCGGGAAAGGGCGGGGGGGAGAACAAAGGGGGAAGGTCTGTGATAGGGCAGAGGGAGGGAATGATTAAATGACAAAAGGGATGACGGTGCAAGACAAGGAGGGTGGGAATGGGATAAGTGAAGAGACAAAAGATGGGTCCAGAGGAGGTGTGAATGGTTACGGCAAAATCATTACCAGCACCTGCTGTCTGAGAAAATGGGAGCAGTGGTTCTGATCTGAAATTATTGAAATCAATGTTGAGTCTGGAAGGTTGTAAAGTGTCTAAATGAAGGATGAGGAGCTGTTCATCGAGCTTCCGTTGAGCTTCATTGGAACAATGTAAGAGGCCGAGCACTCCTATGCTGACCTCTCTGTCCTCGGCCTCCCAGACCCCATTGAAACCTGGCCTAAAGGTGCCTTTTGATGCTGCAAATGATGGATTCCATTTTATCAATCAGGGCCCCCAGTCTGGGGCTTTGAGCAGCACAAGAGCTTAACAGAATATTAGATATCATTACCACCCAGTGTGAACACACCTCCCCACATCTGGATAGCTGTACTCAATGGCAGATCATTCCAGAGGTGGCAGCGACTGATGTGAAGCCGGTGGAACAGCTCCCCGCAGATTTTCTCTTCCCACCCAACCCACATCTGCCCAAAATCAGGTAGATTACAGAATTGTCCTGTGTGTGTGTGTGTGTGTGTGTGTGTATCTGAGTGTGTGTGTGTGTGTGTGTGTGTATCTGAGTGTGTGTGTGTGTGTGTGTGTGTGTGTATGTCTGTGCATGCGTGCCTGTGTGTGTGCATGTCTGTGTGTGCATGCAGTCATGTGCGGGCAAGCAGGTGTGTCTATGAATGTGGCGCGTGTCTACGTGTTTCAACAATATTTTTCAGAAATCGTCATTTTTCAGCGACTGAAAAGCTTAGCCTGAAATTATTCTTTACGCTCTTTCTTTGAAGGTGCTCCTGGGACGACAGGCACTCGAGGTATGACGGGAATGCCAGGTCGGAGTGTCAGTGTGGGCTATCTCCTGGTCAAACACAGCCAGTCAGAGCATGTTCCACCTTGCCCACTCGGAATGAACAGGCTCTGGGATGGATACAGTCTGTTATTTGTGGAAGGGCAGGAAAAATCCCACAACCAGGACCTGGGTACGTTACAAAAAGATCTTAAAATTCTCATCCTTGTGTTCAAATCCCTCCATGACCCTCGCCCCTCCCTATCTCTGAACCTCCTCCAGCCCTACAACCCTCCGAGATCTCTGCGCTCCTCTAATTCTGGCCTCTTGCACATCCCCAATTTTCATCGCTCCACCATTGGCGGCCGTGCCTTCAGCTGCCTGGGCCCTAAGCTCTGGAATTCCCTCCCTAAACCTCTCCGCCTCTCTCTCCTCCTTTAAGACGCTCCTTAAAACCTACCTCTTTGACCGAGCTTTTGGTCACCTGTCCTAATATCTCCTTATGTGGCTCAGTACCAATTTTTGTTTGATGATCGCTCCTGTGAAGCGCCTTGGGACGTTTTATTGCATTAAAGGCGCTGTATAAATGCAAGTTGTTGTTGTTGTTTGCATTAAAATCTGACAACCAAAACAAGCTGAAAGTATAAGGGCCGACTTTATGAATCGGTGCTCCCGATACTGAGCCTCGCCCGGCGGGAGCAGCTGGTGCGAATCACCGGCAATCCGCAAATGGCAAGGAGTGCGCCCGGGATATTCAGGTGCGCGCTCCCAGGGGGTGAGGCTCCACAACAGGAGAACCGTTTCATGTATCGGTCCTTGGATGAAAAGGGGGTGCTAACTCCAGCAAAGTGAATATTGAATGGGTTGATTTCAGATTGAAGTCTTGGTTTAGAGATTGAGGCTGGGATTTCTCTCCACCACAGTCAGGCGGAACGGGTAAAATGGGCCGCCAGATCCCTGTCCCTTAGAATGCCATTCGCAAGCTTCCCCATTCCCAACAGGGATCTCGGACACTGGCGGGGGGCTCAGGGCTGGCGAATCCATCTGATTTCCCCACTGCCTTGCCATTTTATCGCTGGCCCCACGTAAGACCGACAAAGGGGGTGTCGGTGCATGGTGGAACAGCACAGGAAGATCCACGGAGGAACCGAATGAGGGAGGGGACCCTCTCCTGGGCAGTCCGCAAACTGCCAGCTTCTAGTCGGCCATTTGAGGCAAAGATGTCCGACTCCTTCATGGGACTTGAGCCCCCTTTAGATTCAGAGCCAAGTAAGGTGAAGGGAAGTCCCACTGTAGCACCAGGCTCCCTTGGAGGGGTGGCGATCACATCCTGCACTGTTAAAGGAGCAGTGGCCCTGGGCGGTGGGTCGGTGCCATGGTGGGGTTGTGATGGTGGGTGGAAGCCCCGTCCCAAGTGATCTCCAGCGGGAAGACCACCCAAGGGGAACATGCAGCTTAAACTCTTCTACGTACATTAACTCTTCCGTCAGACGTTGAGATTCAGCGCTCCCGGCAAGGAGCTTTGTGCAACGAGATCGCACGTTTGGGAACTTAAACAAGAGTAAGGAAGCCTTGCTGCAATTGTACAGAGCTTTGGTGAGACCTCACCTGGAGTACTGAGGACAGTTTTGGTCTCCTTATCTAAGGAAGGATATACTTGCCTTAGAGGCCGTGCAACAAAGGTTCACCAGATTAATTCCAGGGATGAGAGGGTTGTCCTATGAGGAGAGGTTGAGTAGAATGGGCCTATATTCTCTGGAGTTTAGAAGATTGCCTTGGCAACGGGCAGTTGAAAAAACTGTCTGTTATCACCAAGCATTGTTCTGTGAATTATAAATGCGACTTCATTTCGAGGATTTCATTTCCACATCGTTCACCTGAGGAAGGAGGTAGCCTCCGAAAGCTTGTGAATTTAAAATAAAATTGCTGGACTATAACTTGGTGTTGTAAAATTGTTTACAATTGTCAACCCTAGTCCATCACCGGCATCTCCACATCACGAGTTTAAAAGAATGAGAGGTGATCTCGTTCAAACATATTAAATTCTGAGGGGGCTTGACAGGGTAGATGCTGAGAGATTGTTTCCCCTGGCTGGAGAGTCTAGAACTAGGGGTCATGGTCTCAGGATAAGGGGTCGGCCATTTAAGACTGAGATAAGGAGAAATTTCTTCACTCAGAGGGTTGTGAATCTTTGGAATTCTCTACCCCAGAGGACTGTGGATGCTCAGTCACTGAGTATATTCAAGGCTGAGATCGATAGATTTTTGGACTCTAGGGGAATCAAGGGATATGGGGATTGGGTGGGAAAGTGGAGTTGAGGTCGAAGATCAGCCATGATCTGATTGAATGGCAGAGCAGGCTCGAGGGGCCGTATGGCCTACTCCTGCTCCTATTTCTTATGTTCTTATGGAATCGAGCACAGAAATCAACAACTGAGTTGCAATCTGCAGAATTGGGATGGAAAGTCATAGAGGCCACAAATCGGGCACAATGACCTTCGCAACTGAATTACCACCAGGGGAGCGTGAAATCTTAACATCCACATGAACAGACAGGGCCTCGGTTTAACATCTCATCTGAAAGACGGCACCTCCGACAGTGCAGCGCTCCCTCAGTACTGCCCCTTCGACAGTGCAGCGCTCCCTCAGTACTGACCCTCCGACAGGGCAGCGCTCCCTCAGTACTGACCCTCCGACAGTGCAGCGCTCCCTCAGTACTGACCCTCCGACAGTGCAGCGCTCCCTCAGTACTGACCCTCCGACAGTGCAGCGCTCCCTCAGTACTGATTCTCCGATAGTGCAGCGCTCCCTCAGTCTAGATTATGTGCTGAAGTCTCTGGAGTGGGAATGGGAGTTGAACCCACAACCTTCTGACTCAGAGGCGCGAGCCAAGTAACATCAAAGTGTGTCCATTATCAGGGCGGGAAAAGGAACAGGATTATGTTCCTGGTTCATTGGAAGGTCAGTGGGCAGAATGTAAATGGTGGGGACTGTCGCAGTGTGGCCATTGGATGTGACTAACTGATTGCCCCTCTTTGTCCCCCCCAGGATTAGCTGGTTCCTGTATGCCTCGGTTCAACACAATACCTTTCGTCTACTGTAACATCAATGAAGTTTGCTACTACGCGAGCAGAAACGACAAGTCCTATTGGTTGTCTACCAACGCTCCAATCCCAATGATGCCTGTTGGCGATGGAGATATCAAACCCTACATCAGCCGGTGCTCAGTGTGTGAAGCCCCATCCCTGGCAGTTGCTGTCCACAGCCAGGATATCACAATCCCAATGTGTCCCATTGGCTGGCGCAGTCTGTGGATCGGATACTCGTTCCTGATGGTAAAATCCTCTTCATCGCTTCAATATTTTGTCATTTTTCCACAATCTGCCTGTCGCTCAGTAAAGCCCACTTTATGATGTTTGGAACAGGCACTATAGAATCATAGAATCTTACAGCAGAGGAGGAGGCCATTCGGCCCATCGTGCCTGTGCCGGCTCTTTCAAAGAGCTGTCCAATTAGTCCCACTCCCCTGCTCTTTTCCCCCACAGCCCTGCAAATTTTTCCTTTTCGAGTATTTATCCAATTCCCTTTTGAAAGTTATTATTGAATCTGCTTCCACCACCCTTTCAGGCAGCGCATTCCAGATCAGAACAACTCGCTGCGTTAAAAAAAAATTCTCATCTCCCCCCTGGTTCTTTTGCCAATTACCTTAAATCTGTGTCCTCTGGTTACCGACCCTCCTGCCACTGGAAACAAACAGTTTCTCCTTATTTACTCTATCAAAACCCCTCATAATTTTGAACACCTCGATTAAATCTCCTCCTATCCTTCTCTTCTCTAGGGAGAACAATCCCAGTGTCTCTCCACGTAACTGGAGTCCCTCATCCCTGGTACCATTCTGGCAAATCTCCTCTGCACCCTCTCCAAGACACTCTCGAAAATATTTTACAGATGTGCATTTCTTCGCCCGCTCGAAGCAGATATTGGGCGGGTGTCCGTGGGACGCGGATTCTGGATTCCTGCTTCCGGTGGGGGAGATCCTGGGCACAGTCACAGAATTAACCCCTGTGTGCCAGTTTTCAAAGCAGCATTCAGTTTACGCCATCCTTACTATTGATGGTTTGCTCAATATGGAGCCAGCCCCTTGCTGTAAAGGGACCGAGAGTCGACTGAAGCCATGCTGATGGCAGAAGTGAAATTACTGATTTGTTTGTACATTTCTTTTTTCCACAGCACACGGCCGCAGGCAGCGAAAGTGGTGGCCAATCCCTGGTGTCTCCTGGGAGCTGCCTGGAGGATTTCCGAACTACTCCTTTTGTGGAGTGCAACGGTGCCCGTGGGACGTGTCACTACTTTGCCAACAAGTACAGTTTCTGGCTTTCTACCATCGACCCCAACCAGCAGTTTGAAAATCAGCCTGCGCCTGATACACTGAAAGCAGGCCAGCTGCTGACCCGAATCGGCCGGTGCCAGGTCTGCATGAAGAATTTGTAAGAAACCCCCTGCAATAAAATAAACAAATCACCGCCCACCTTTCAGGATTCCGCAATGTAAAGACAACAAGGTGACGAGATAGAAAGTAAAAATAGGAAAATAATTCTTTCATTAAACCATGTTGTCTTCTGAGCTCATAACGCAGAGATCAAAACCTAACCAAAGGCATGTAAATTTATCACTCCACCAAAGAGACCTGTCAATCACAATTAACTTCATTAACACTAAAATTTAGTTCATTGTCTTTCGTTCAAGGTTTAGCATTAAATAAGCAGGCACCACTAACAACACAGCTCAATGTTCACAAGCTAAGCTTTGATCACAGAAATGTCAACCTTGGCTCAGCGGGCAGCCTCTGTCAGAAGGTCATGGTTTCAAGCCTCCACTCCAGATACTTGAGCCCCATAACCCAGGCTGACACTCCCACTACAGCACTGTGGGAGTGCTGCACTGTCAGAGGTGCCGTCTTTCAGATGAGACGTTAAGCCGAGGCCCTTGAAGCCCTCTCAAGTGAGCATGAAAGATCCTGTGGCAATATTTCGAAGAAGAGCAGGGAAGTTCTTCCTGGAGTCCTGGCCAATATTTATCTCTCAACCAACATCACTAAAAAAGATGATCTGCTCATTACACATTGCTGTTTGTGGGATCTTGCTGTGCGGAAATTGGCTGCTGCATTTCCTACATTATAACAGTGACTATACTTCAAAAATACTTCATTGGCTGTAAAGCGCTTTGGGACGTCTTGAGGACATGAAAGGTGCTATATAAATGCAATTTCTTTTTTTTAACTGAGCTTGACATGGTTTAAGACTAACTAAGCATTGAGAAAGGTTTGCAGGTGTGAGGGGTAATTTTATGAGTTTCTGCTCCCGGTGTGGAGTCTTGCCTGCAGGAAGCACATATCTGGAATTCAGACACGAGTCCCGCCCGTCACAACCTTCCGTCCAGAGAATCACGGTGGAGGTGTCTACCCAAATTCTCGGTACGCACTCCCAGTGGGTGAGGTTCCATAGCGGGAGCACAGCTCATAATGTAACCCCCATGGTACTGGCTCCCAAAAGGAAATGACTAAACAACACTTTATCTCAAATCATAATATCAAGTATTCCACATATATAAAGGGCAAATATTTAAAAGCTTTAAGAAAGCAATTAAAGTTTCACACTGATATCAATCCAGTGTCAAATTCTTTGAAATTGTGTCTGCTCAAATCAGATAAATCGGGGTATTGGACGTGAATGGGTTTATCAGGCAGTGGTGAGCAGTAACAGGAATCTTTATCCTCCCTGCACAAATATTCATTATAAAACACGTAAATCTGTAAACTTTATATGGCCATTTCTGAAAAACAATTCCTTTTTGAAAGTTACTGTTCAAGCCCCATTGCAGGATTTAAGGCCGACACTCCCAGGGAGTGCTGCACTGCCGGAGGTGCCGTCTTTCTCACGAGAGGTTAAACCGAGGCCCCATCTGCCTGTTGAGGTGATGTGAAAGATCCTATGGTGCTGTCCAAAGAGCTGCGAGGAGTTCTTCGAGTTCTCTGGCCAATATTCCTTCCTCAACCAACACCATCAAAACAGATTCAATTTACTAACTGTGGGATCTTGCTGTGTGCAAATTGGCAAAGTAAACCTTTGGATATAGAGCATTTTCGGAAAACGCTATGTAAATGCAAATTCTGCCTTTCTTTCCTAGAGGTTCCTTTGCATATAACCCACAGTCTGTAGGTTATTACCGCTGTTTGCTTGCTTTAATGTGCTCGCTGTTGTATATCTTGCCACTAATTTATGAAAGTTTGACGACTGACTTGCTGTCAATTCGGCAACAGGCAGCAATGGATAACACTGGTAGTTAAAAGGATTAACAGATAAACAAAAGGTGCTACATATTAGTTTTCAGCCACTGAGGTGTGGGATGGAACTGAACTTGAGTCACTATGTTATGAATTGTGTTATTGCACTATCAATGCAATGTGGAGCATCAGCGAAAGAACAAGGTCTTAATAAAACAGAGACTAGACTTGTTAAAACAGCAATTACCTGTACATACTATCCCCTTTTATATCTATTATATGGCAAATGAAACTTCTCAATCGATGTAATTATCCAAATTAAAAGTATTTTACCAGATGCTGCCTTTTTCCATATGGTTTTAATACTTTTCCCCATTTTCCATTTATAGTCTTGTGACTGCGAACTCTTCCTGTCAACTTTCTCCATTATACTCTCCTTCCAGTGGAGACACTGCAGCACCACCACTGGAGCAAGGGTGTAATTACAGTGTGACAAGTTTACATAGGCAGTTTCCATTATTAACATGGACACAGGAGTTTATATCGGAAATATAAAAATTTAGGTCTGCTTGCCCTGGTCCAATTATCCGCTGTTCTCTAACCCCACTATATACACACAATTATATATAAAATTAAATGTGTGGTTATAACATTCCAATAGTATTGCGCCTTTAGGTGGCACTCTCAGTAACGTTATGTGACTCCTTAACAACATTACGTCAGTCAACTCATCCTTCTGTTTAAATCCCTTCATGGCCTTTCTTGTCCCGAGATCTGTAACCTCCTGCAGCCCCCACCCCAAACTCAGCTCCTTTGACTCCGGCCTCGAGCATCTCCCTCACCACTGGTGACCGTGCCTTCAGGCACCTTATGTCCACAATTGTGAATTCCACCCCTAAACCCCTCCACCTCCCTAAACCCCCCTTAAAAGCCACCTCTTTGACAATGCTTGTGGTCACTCCTCCTAATATCTTTAGCTCAGTGTCCATTTTTCAATTATGCCTCGGTGAAGTTCCGTGAGATGTTTTTCTACATTAAAAGGCACCATTTAATGCAAATTGTTGATGATCTTAAGACTGTTTGGTGAAATCATGGTGCAATTTCTACTTTTGTCCACCAAGTGGAGCTGAAGGTCAGTAAAGATGAGTGTTCTCACTCTTCAGGATATTTTTTTTATTCGTTCATGGGATGTGGGCGTCGCTGGCGAGGCCGGCATTTATTGCCCATCCCTAATTGCCCTTGAGAAGGTGGTGGTGAGCCGCCTTCTTGAACTGATGCAGTCCGTGTGGTGACGGTTCTCCCACAGTGCTGTTAGGATTTTGACCCAGTGATGAAGGAACGGTGATATATTTCCAAGTCGGGATGGTGTGTGACTTGGAGGGGAACGTGCAGGTGGTGTTGTTCCCATGTGCCTGCTGCTCTTGTCCTTCTAGGTGGTAGAGGTCGCGGGTTTGGAAGGTGCTGTCGAAGAAGCCTTGGCGAGTTGCTGCAGTGCATCCTGTGGATGGTACACACTGCAGCCACAGTGCGCCAGTGGTGAATGGAGTGAATGTTTAGGGTGGTGGATGGGGTGCCAATCAAGCGGGCTGCTTTATCTTGGATGGTGTCGAGCTTCTTGAGTGTTGTTGGAGCTGCACTCATCCAGGCAAGTGGAGAGTATTCCATCACACTCCTGACTTGTGCCTTGTAGATGGTGGAAAGGCTTTGGGGAGTCAGGTGGTGAGTCACTCGCCGCAGAATACCCAGCCTCTGACCTGCTCTTGTAGCCACAGTATTTATATGGCTGGTCCAATTAAGTTTCTTGTCAATGGTGACCCCCAGGATGTTGATTGTGGGGGATTCGGCGATGGTAATGCTGTTGAATATCAAGGAGAGGTGGTTAGACTCTCTCTTGTTGGAGATGGTCATTGCCTGGCACTTGTCTGGCGTGAATGTTACTTGCCACTTATGAGCCCAAGCCTGGATGTTGTCCAGGTCTTGCTGCATGCGGGCTCGGACTGCTTCATTATCTGAGGGGTTGCGAATGGAACTGAACACTGTGCAATCATCAGCGAACATCCCCATTTCTGACCTTGTGATGGAGGGAAGGTCATTGATGAAGCAGCTGAAGATGGTTGGGCCTAGGACACTGCCCTGAGGAACTCCTGCAGCAACGTCAGTAACAGTATAAGCACAAAGAAACCAAAGTCCCATTTTTAGGCGCTGCAAAAAGAGGAGAGGTTTACAACAAGGACTAGTTCAAAGAGGTGGATCCCAGAACAGGTTTCTCACCCGATGACCTCCGTGTACCGTTGAGATCGGACGGCACTAAACCAGAAACACTAGAGTGGGTCACGCACCTGGGCTCAACGTGATTCGATGGGCCAAAGGGCAGTGATGTATATCAGCCACTTCGTAGAGCACAATGTTCGATGTCTGACTCTTATCCTCTGCCCAACTGAGAGGAATCCAGAAACAATCACAGTCCACGGTTGAGGGGCTGATCGCTCCCACTGAAATCCGGGAAATCAGCAGCAATAGTCCATGCCACTTCCATTGCCCTCTGCCCAATGAGAAGTATCAGCACTGAACCACATTCACCCCACTGTGAATCCACTGACACGCTACCCCTCAAACAGCCCTCCGAACCCAGACATTGGTCCATCGCTGCTCCAAGCTGACCAAGTCAATTTCACCTCACCGCAGGACTTCTGACTTCAGTTTTTGACTCCTTCATATCGTCTCCTCTCTATTCTCAGTTTACAACCAGGACATGTCTCTCCTAATCCCTGCCCTGCCAACGTAACCTGAATTCCTTCAGTATCCATTCCCATGCACATTTTTGCTGCCGCTCTGAACCCGAGCCCATTGCTTCCATCTTCTATATTTCTCTTCTCTGCCCACATCTTCCCTCTGTGCCTCTCGGCATTCTCTGAAAGGCCCATCGAGACACCAAATCACTGCCTCCTTGGGAGCAGCAACCCCAACTGCCCCATCCTCTCACCAACGATCCCGCCCAGCGCGCCCACTGAGGGCTAATCTCCTCAACTTCCTTCTTGATCACACCCCCCGCCAGTGATCCCGTAGACCATCCCACGTCTCGCAGACTACCTTCTTGTTCCATAACCTCATCTCTCCCTCAAGATTCTGGGATGGGTACAGGGCTACGAGGAGAGCAGTGGAATTAGTTTTGGACTGCTCAGCAGAGCTGGCACAGGCTCAGTGGGCTGAATGGTCTCCCTCTGTAGTTCTTAACAGGGAAGGAGCAGAAATCAATGAAAAGTTGATAGGTGCTGTAAAATTGAGGTTTTTTATTATTTAACAGAGCTTTACATACACAGGGAACGTACTGTCACTACACAAACTACTCTCAAAACAAAAGTATACAATTTCACACACTAGAGCTGGGTATAGCAGCACGGGCACTGATATCTACAGACACATGAATTTAACAGTTCAAAAATCAATCTCATTTTTACAAGTCTGTTAACACTTTTAAAATTGTAAAAAAAAACTGATCACAATTGGTCAGGAAAATCACATTAAATCACATTACAAGTTGGTCTTCATTAGATTTCAAATCAATAATTTACAGCAGGAATTTCTTTTAATAATAATCTAAACTCCCTGCCGGCCCATCACACTGCTATTTAACCCCCTTTAAAAGCAAGGAGGGGGGGGGGGGGAAAAAGAGAGAATCAAATTTATATCTCACCCCACCCCAAAATACTCGCGACCGTCCCGAACAGTTCCACGGACCACACTTCAAAACAGCTGTGGGTGGAATTAATTTTTGACACTGGTGATTGGTCATTTGAAGAGTCCAAGGTACACAAGTCCATGGAAAGGAGGACTGATTATTTTAAAGCAGGTGGCACCACACGAGATCTGATCAGACCCCATCACCTGGGGAGACGAGCACTTATTGCACTACCGATAGTGTGACATTCCCTTTATTCCAGAACACGATTCGCCACAGCGAACTCATTCCAGAACACGATTCGCCACAGTGAACTCATTCTAGAACACGATTCGCCACGGTGAACTCATTCCAGAACACGATTCGCCACAGTGAACTCATTCCAGAACACGATTCGCCACAGTGAACTCATTCCAGAACACGATTCGCCACAGTGAACTCATTCCAGAACACGATTCGCCACAGTGAACTCATTCCAGAACACGATTCGCCACAGTGAACTCATTCTAGAACACGATTCGCCACAGTGAACTCATTCTAGAACACGATTCGCCACAGTGAACTCATTCTAGAACACGATTCGCCACAGTGAACTCATTCCAGAACACGATTCGCCACAGTGAACTCATTCTAGAACACGATTCGCCACAGTGAACTCATTCCAGAACACGATTCGCCACGGTGAACTCATTCCAGAACACGATTCGCCACAGTGAACTCATTCCAGAACACGATTCGCCATGGTGAACTCATTCCAGAACACGATTCGCCACAGTGAACTCATTCCAGAACACGATTCGCCACGGTGAACTCATTCCAGAACACGATTCGCCACGGTGAACTCATTCCAGAACACGATTCGCCACGGTGAACTCATTCTAGAACACGATTCGCCACAGTGAACTCATTCCAGAATGTTTTCTTGACGTAGACCGGTGAGTGAGACCGGTACCGGAGTGACTTTTGTTCTCGGCGGGGTATCTCACTCGTACACAGCGCATAAACTGCTCACTCCTTTCGAACGAATACTGTGCTGTAAAGTGGGATTTCTCCTCCATTTGAAGATGGTGACATTCTGCCATTTCTCTAAGTGCAGCAGGACGAGTTGGTCCTTTTGATCTTCATACTTTGTCCCAGGTCCACAGTCTGGACTGGTTTAACTTGCTTCTTCAGCAAGTGAGACACTACCAATTCAAAAATGGTCTCAAAGAGCAGGTCTACATTGTACCCAGTCTTGGCACTGGTTTCAAAACACATTTTTTCTGCCATTGGGAAATCCTTTTCATCGAGCATCTTGTATTTAATGACCTGCTTATAGAAATACATCGCATCCTCTTTCAATACCTGCTTACACGCTCTGGGGGAGGGAGTGAGTGGAATCTGCCCCTCTGACTCGGTCTCTTGAATCTCCGCACACTCGTCAGTTAAGTCACATTTATTCCCAACGACAGCAAAGATACAGTCGGCCTGTGCCGTGTCAGTCAGAGCAAGGAACCGGTCCTCAAGTTCTCGTAGACTCTGACGGTTCGTCACGTCGTAAGTGAGGATCACAGCAGCAGCGCCTCGACAGTACATGGTGCCCAGACCATGGAACTGCTCCCGTCCTGTCGAAATAAGGCAAAGAATCAGGAAACCAGGCCCGTTCCAGACACCAGCACTGTTCACTCACGGGGGGTGGGGGTCGTACTAACTTTAATTATCCGTCTTTGGGACCAGATGTTAACCTGAGGTCCCGTCTGCCCTCAGGTGGGTGTAAAAGATCCCATGGCACTATTCAAAGAAGAGCAGGGGAGTTCTCCCCGGTGTCTTGGCCAATATTTATCCCTCAACCAACATCACAAACAGATTATCTGGTCGTTATCACATTGCAGTTTGTGGGATCTTGCTGTGTGCAAATTGGCTGCTGTGTTTCCTACATTACAACAATGACTACATTTTAAAAAGTAATTAATTGGCTGTACACCACCCCCGCCCCGCCCAAGAAACAAACGGGGGTTGAAGCAGTCGAGCTGCTCAATTCTCTGCAACCCGACTGAGACAGGCACCAATCCCTGGACGTACGAGCACAGCATCTCAGACAACCTCCGGACAACACCTTCAACAGCTGCCATCCCAGTCTCAGAATTCCCTTGCACAGTACCAAAAATAGATTTATTTTCTTGCACTGGACTGGGCTCATAGTCCCTCGAGTATAGGTCATGGGGTGATCTAACGGAGGTGTTTAAGATGATTAAAGGATTTGATAGGGGAGATAGAGAGAAACTATTTCCTCTGGTTGGTGGGAGTCCAGAACAAGGGGGCAGAACCTTAAAATTAGAGCTCGGCCGTTCAGGGGTGATGTCAGGAAGCACTTCTTCACACAAAGGGGAGTGGAAATCTGGAACTCTCTCCCCCAAAAAGCTGTTGAGGCTGGGGGTCAATTGGAAATTTCAAAACTGAGATCTCGACAGGAAGTAAAGCTAATTACACATGGTGATAATTTTCTTATATTAAAAAAAGGAATGGACAAAACCATGACTTCGAGGCCCTGGTTCAGGAAGCTGTCTGTCTGTCTGTAGTGTGCGGTTTGCCACTGATCCCACCCTAAATGATTAACTTTAGATGTTGACTGTTCTAAAATGATCCCATTGGTTCATGTGCAGCATCTCTAATCCCAGTGAGGAAATGTTGGTGTTGACAGGTTTGTCTGTACGAAAGAAACGCACAAAAAATACATTCTGGAAACAATTAGGATAATTTGCGTCAGTGCCAAATTCTAAGTTTCCCTACCAGAAATTGGAAGCTTCACTTTACTCAAAAATTTGGAGAACTTTCTAGAGCATTAAAGTGACTGAGGGATGAGGTCTTTACGGACGACAGAAGCTGCGAGGAGCGTTTACGCACGAGAGCTTGGCGCAGTCGATAGGGACAAAGGGAAATGATTACTGTCCGTTTAGTTCACCGTCTACCATCCTGGTAATCACGATACGATACTGGAGTTGTTGACCAATCACAGCAATCAATCTCCATCAATGAGTCTCCAACAGACCCAGACATGAGGTGAGGGAAACCCCCAGTGGGGGAGAGATTTGGGAACCAGAGGTCCAAAGTCACCTGATCCTCCCGAGCCTGTTACACTCACCACACGTCATGTCGCAAATTACTCACATACTGGATCCCCAAAATGTTATTCTCTGAAAGAAATCGATCTAAATTTGCATTTAAATGAATCGAGACTAATTGCTTCCTAGAGATCTGAATAAAAGTCCCAAAAATTGGCAATCAAAAAGCCAAGGAAAAGGATTGTGGTCTTAGAAAGGTCACACATGGGGTCAGTGTGGGTCAGTGGGCAACACGAGGTCCAGTTGATGGGTCGTTACAGTCGAGGGAAGAGAATCGACAAGAGCAAGTCACCGGGGACTGAGGATGGGGGAAAGTCCCCACGGGTGCAGGACCACCAGGGAAAGGAGGAGAGCCGAGGGATATCCAGAAAACGGAGTCACTCGATGGATAAAGGTCACAAAAAGCAGGAGAGGTCAAAGAGTGGAAAGGAAACAGGTCTGAGGGGAAAAAGAGAGTTGATTAAGAAATCATCACGTAAAGGTTACAGGGACTTCACGGTTGTAAGGATTTCATTTACAAACAGCAAAACAAATAAATGACCAGATCATCTGTTTTATTGATGTTGGTTGAGGGTAAATATCAGCCAGGACACCGGGGAGAACTCCCCAGCTCTTAATAGTGGCCGCGGGATCTTTTACATCCACCCGAGAGCAGACGGGGCCTCAGTTTAACGTCTCATTCGAAACACACCCCCTCCTATAGTGCGACGCTCCCTCAGTACTGACCCTCCGACGCTCCCTCAGTACTGACCCTCCGACGGTGCGGCGCTCCCTCAGTACTGCCACTGGGCCTGGATTACGTGCTCATGTTTCTGGAGTGGGACTTGAAGCCACAACCTTTGGACGGAGTAAGTTACCAACTCCACAAAGCTGACCCTACAACAGCAGGTTCCCAAATGCATCAAATAAAGTAAAATCCAAATTTTCTGGGGTGGGAAGTGGGAAATAAAATCTTAGTTGTGTCAGTGCTTGCTTCCTCTACAAAAGTTTCTGAATCCCTGTTCTCAGCAAAGTATAGTTTCCCTGCAGTGCAAGTATTCTGTTGAGTTTAACTTTAGATTGTTAGAAGTCAGTCGGCCATTACTTTGTGTAATACTTGGCCTATATCCAGGGCCTCTATGAACTGGCAGCTTTTTTTGAAGCTTCCCATTAGCTTTTGCAACTTTGTGGTTTGCGTTTACGCTCCAGTTACAAATCCCTCCAAGTACTTTCCTTGCTCACAGTCTGACCCTCTCCGAGGCCTCAGGCCCTTCCACTTTCTTCCCTGAACTCGGGCCTTGGTCCCAATATTTGCCAGGAGGTTTAAGATGAATTCCTGGGTTGACCTCAAGGGTCAGTTCCAGTTGGACAAGAAGGCAAACTACGTGTGGTAGTTTCACTCGGATGGAAGCCTAAAAGGCCAAAAAAAGCTTTCATGGAGTATTAATGGGAAAGGGATAAGTTTTGAAAAAAATCTTCCCAAAGTTTTCTGAACTGTGAAAATGCCTTCAAAAAAACCCCTGAGACTATCAGAAAACTCCACAAAAAGATAAATTACTTGTCATAAAAGGAGAGTGAAAAGCACTGAGCACAAGAGAGAAAGTTTGTTCAGAACATGGAGTGAGAAAAAAAATCAAATGCCCAAAACAGCTCTGGTTCCTCCCAGGATGGGAACCAGGGGTGTGACCCCTTGCAGAATGGGCGGTGCTGCCATTACAGACATTTCTACATATTTCCAGAGCACTGGAACTACACCTCTCAATGGCACCTGATCCCCACCACTAAATTCAATTTTGTTTTTAAATATTATTATATGCAGCGGTCTCACTGAAGGGTTTAGAACTTTCACCTGACTTATGTGAAGCTTCACTTCTCACAGACTGACCCTTTCTCCACAGACTGACCTCTCCAAACTGAGGGGAGGAAGGTTAATGAGTGCACAGATTCTAACTCAGGTCAACTGCAGAGGGTTTGACAAACAAGGAGGAGTTTAAAATACTTCAGGAAAACACCAGGTTAGTGGGATGGGCAGACAGGTGGCAGCGCAAATTAACGTGGAGAAGTGAGAGGGAATACATTTTGGGAGGAGAAACAAGGAACGGGATGGACACTGAATTCCAGAGGATCAGGGGTTCAAATAGAGCATTCCTCAAAAGTGAGAGTGCTGGTGAAAAAGCCATAACACAATGTGGGTTTTATAAATAGGAGCATTGATTACAAGAGCAAAGAGATAATGGCAAAGTTGTACGAGGTGTTAGGCCCAGGTTAGAGCACTGTGTGCAGTTTTGGGTGTGCATCATAGAGAGGACATTAAAGCCACAGAGAGCGCACAGTGTAGATTCACTAGAATGGCAGCTCCGAGACGGGAAAATCGAGGAAGGGAATATTTCCATCGAAGGCTAAGGGGAGATTAAATTACAATCACAGAGGGTTTTGATAAATCTTTCTTCTGTGGAAGTTGCTGAATTACTAGTCCAGTAACATAGCCACTACACGACCATACCCGTGTGTGTTAATCAACGCTCGCTGATGTAAGGCAGCAAGTGAGGTGAGGAGGACAGGCAGCACACTGTGAACACAGGAAGGACCAGGTCTGGCAGCCATTGGAATTAATGTGGACTAATAGGGTGACTCTGGGCTGAGTCATGAATGGGGACACGTGTCCCAGACAGAGAGACAGCAGTCAGGAGATTTCACTTCCCTGTTCGATCTGAAGAGTCAAATAGGCATTTCAAACGCCACGACATTTGAGATGGATACCATCAGCAGCAAAAACAACCTGCATTTATATAGCGCCTTTAACATGGTAAAACGTCCCAAGGCGCTTCACAGGAGCAATTATTAAACAAAATTCAACACCGAGCCACATAAGGAGATATTAGGACAGGTGACCAAAAGCTTGGTCAAAGAGGTAGGTTTTAAGGAGTGTCTTAAAGGAGGAGAGAGAGGTGGAGAGGTTTAGGGAGGGAATTCCAGAGCTTAGGGCCCAGGCAGCTGAAGGCACGGCTGCCAATGGTGGAGCGATGAAAATCAGGGATGCGCAAGAGGCCAGAATTGGAAGAGCGCAGAGATCTCGGGAGGGTTGTCGGGCTGGAGGAGGTTACAGAGATAGGGAGGGGCGAGGGCCATGGAGGGATTTGAAAACAAGGATGAGAATTTTTAAACCCGAGTTCTGGGACCGGGAGCCAATGTAGGTCAGCGAGCACAGGGGCGGACGGGGGACTTCCTGCCAAATCACAGGTGACTGAAACATGGGTAGAGTCTGGGAACTGGTCAGCTGGCTTGGGATACAAAGCTTGCTTTGAGAGGCCACTATAGTAGAGTTTCCACTCTGCTTTACTTCCTTTAATACGACGACCCACAGTGAAGAGGGACCAATGACTCAGCTCACTGAGCCTTTCACAAGATTGTTCTTTTTAAAGGGATGGCGGGAGCTGGTGTGAGAGCCGGGCCCTGCCTCTAAATGCGGTTTCTGTACCCCGACAGCAGACCTGTACCCCTGGTTAAACCACAGGACGGCAAAGGGTGAGCAAAAACTGCATTTCAAAATGGCCTAAACACAGCTCACTGTTTACAACATCCTCGAATCCAACTTAACTGAAAAAAAGGACAGACAAAAGGCCATGACCTGTATTTTGCCCTTACAGGCGAGGGGAGGGGGCGGGCGAGGGGAGGGGGCGGGCGAGGGGAGGGGGCGGGCGAGGGGAGGGGGCGGGCGAGGGGAGGGGGCGGGCGAGGGGAGGGGGCGGGCGAGGGGAGGGGGCGGGCGAGGGGAGGGGGCGGGCGAGGGGAGGGGGCGGGCGAGGGGAGGGGGCGGGCGAGGGGAGGGGGCGGGCGAGGGGAGGGGGCGGGCGAGGGGAGGGGGCGGGCGAGGGGAGGGGGCGGGCGAGGGGAGGGGGCGGGCGAGGGGAGGGGGCGGGCGAGGGGAGGGGGCGAGCTGCCCACGGTTACACAAGCCTCTGTGCCAACTACAACACTGGCATCTACCCGACAATGTAGAAAATTGCCCAGGTGTGTCCTGTCCACAAAAAGCAGGACAAATCCAATCCGGCCAATTACCGCCCCATCAGTCTACTCTCAATCATCAGCAAAGTGATGGAAGGTGTCGTCGACAGTGCTATCAAGCGGCACTTACTCACCAATAACCTGCTCACCGATGCTCAGTTTGGGTTCCGCCAGGACCACTCGGCTCCAGACCTCATTACAGCCTTGGTCCAAACATGGACAAAAGAGCTGAATTCCAGAGGAGAGGTCAGAGTGACTGCCCTTGACATCAAGGCAGCATTTGACCGAGTCTGGCACCAAGGAGCCCTAGTAAAACTGAAGTCAATGGGAATCAGGGGGAAAACTCTCCAGTGGCTGGAGTCATACCTAGCACAAAGGAAGATGGTAGTGGTTGTTGGAGGCCAATCATCTCAGCCCCATGACATTGTTGCAGGAGTTCCTCAGGGCAGTGTCCTAGGCCCAACCATCTTCAGCTGCTTCATCAATGACCTTCCCTCCATCATAAGGTCAGAAATGGGGATGTTCGCTGATGATTGCACAGTGTTCAGTTCCATTCGCAACCCCTCAAATAATGAAGCAGTCCGAGCCCACATGCAGCAAGACCTGGACAACATCCAGGCTTGGGCTGATAAGTGGCAAGTAACATTCGCGCCAGACAAGTGCCAGGCAATGACCATCTCCAACAAGAGAGAGTCTGACCACCTCCCCTTGACATTCAACGGCATTACCATCGCCGAATCCCCCACCATCAACATCCTGGGGGTCACCATTGACCAGAAACTTAACTGGACCAGCCATATAAATACCGTGGCTACTAGAGCAGGTCAGAGGCTGGGTATTCTGTGGCAAGTGACTCACCTCCTGACTCCCCAAAGCCTTTCCATCATCTACAAGGCACAAGTCAGGAGTGTGATGGAATACTCTCCACTTGCCTGGATGAGTGCAGCTCCAACAACACTCAAGAAGCTCGACACCATCCAAGATAAAGCAGCCCGCTTGATTGGCACCCCATCCACCACCCTAAACATTCACTCCCTTCACCACCGGCGCACCATGGCTGCAGTGTGTACCATCCACAGGATGCACTGCAGCAACTCGCCAAGGCTTCTTCGACAGCATCCCCCAAACCCGCGACCTCTACCACCTAGAAGGACAAGAGCAGCAGGCACATGGGAACAACACCACCTGCATGTTCCCCTCCAAGTCACACACCATCCCGACTTGGAAATATATCGCCGTTCCTTCATTTTCACTGGGTCAAAATCCTGGAACTCCCTTCCTAACAGCACTGTGGGAGAACCTTCACCACACGGACTGCAGCGGTTCAAGAAGGCGGCTCACCACCACCTTCTCAGGGCAATTAGGGATGGGCAATAAATGCCGTCCTCGCCAGCGACGCCCACATCCCGTGAACGAATAAAAAAAAAACTATCCTCCCACTGACACTGTATAATTGCAGCCAACTATCTCACCCAACCGGAGATTTTAAAAAGATTTTTTATAAAGGTTGAGCATGACTTCCTTGCCTGTGTACTCTATGCCTGTGTTTATAAAGCCATGGATCCCATTTGCTTTAACAGCCTTCTCAACACAAAAAAAAACCCTTCTCTCAGAACAACCAAATCTTTGTCCACAACAGTTACGAGCTATTTTGTTTTTTGCTAGTTTTTAGAACCGTAGCCAATGGCGGCTACAAATCCTTTTTAAGTTGTGTTCACTTTTAAACCCTCTTGTGTCCAAATGCAGAGAGGCCCTTTCTCCCATCCCCGCCCCCGGTGATCACAGCATCTTAATCTCCAGGTATTACCGTGCGCAGCTATACAGTCAGAGAATGGTCAGTGCACCAGAACTAATCTTCGATCCAATCAAAAATGTAAATGTGATTTGCCTTTCGTTTAACTAAACCAAGACCGGCCGAGAATGGAGTAAGAAAAATTAAAACAAACGTCAGCAAGTACAGATCAAAGTTCAAGTCACCAAAACTTGCATTGTGAAGTGGGAAACTAGAAGTTTATAGCACATCACACTGACACCCCAGCGCAGTTGCGGTTTGTGGGATCTTGCTGTGCGTAAATTGGCTATCACGTTTGCCGACATAAGTGACTACACTTCAAAAGTAGCTCATTGACCGTGAGGCACTTTGGGACGTCCTGAGGAGGTGAAAGGCGCTATAGAAATGCAAGTTCTTCCTTCTGTTCGTTCCCCGTTTTGTACAGTGACAAGTGCAGACCTCACGGGATCACTGATTTCAAACATTGGACAAATCTGATGATTATAAATGGGGGTCGGAGGGGGCTCACGTTCCAGTCATGCCCAGTGAAGGCCCGTTACACCCAATGTTTTTCCACAAACCTGTAAGCAGAATAATTTCTCGTGGGGCTACATTTAGATATGTTCCAAGTAAAACTCCCATCACATCACTCTGACTGAGTTGCAAAAACCACTGTTTTTATAACAATGAGGATCCTATAAAGTTAGCTGTAGGCTGTCTCGAGAAGGCTGCTCTAAGTAGGTTTCAGTTTACGATCAACGAGAATCTTTGAAGAATATTATTGCTCAAATACAAGTTCAGTTTCAACTTGCAATAATGGCTATTTTGTGGAATCTTCCTCCGTACCCTCGAGGGTTGTGTAACACATTTCAGCTATTGTTCTGACTCCTGAATAAAGCATTGATTGTGAAATGTTCCAGGGTGAATTGAAACTGTAATGTTCCGGCTTGTTTTAAAGCAATCCGTCTCTGTAATGATCACAAGGGCGAGCTGGGCTAGTCCAGTCTAGTTCGTCAGGAGTTGGTTTCAACATCTTCATGAGACATCTGACCAGCAGAATCCATGTTGCTCAATCTCGTAAAATGTAACCAGCTCTCCAGTTTAACGTCTTGTCACTTTTCTAAATGGTGAGAAACTAGGAACTGTGGAGGAGCAGTGAGATTTAGGGGTCTGAGTACAGAAATCACTAAAAGCCAGTGGACAGGTACAAAAAATAACTAAATAGGTGAATGGAATGTTGGTCTTTATCTCACGGGGGGCTGGAATACAGAGGGGGGGAGTTATGCTCCAGTTATATAAAGCTCTGGTTCGACCCCAACTAATCACTTCCAACCCCGAGTCCATGCACGGCCCAGGAATATCCATCACCATCCATCCCATTCCAATCCAATGCTTCCTCCAAACAGCTGCCTCTCCGGCCACCTTACAAAAGTTCCAAATAAAATAAAAATGAACGGACGTTTTCTTTTAATTGAAGCTTGTCAGAGAGTTCTCAAACAGCAGATGCTTATTATATGAAGCGTTACTGCAGAGGCTCTCAGTCATTTCCAACTACACGCAACTTTTTTTTTTAAAGTGTACGGGGGCAAAATGGCCCCAAGAGCTTTTGGTATTTTAACTGCAACGAGCAACTTGAGTTTTTTGTATCACTTATTTTTTTAAATTGTAATACAAGCTCCATTCCTCGCTAAGGAACCAGGGCCCTGGCTCTCGCCCCCCGGGCAGGAACCAGGACGCAGGATTCCCGAACAGCCATCTCAGTTCACCCCTGATTTCTTAACGCGGGTTCAGTTGTGACAGGGAGATTTTATAGAAGTCACGAGGGGTTTTGATCGAGTAAATAAGGAGAAACAGTTTCCACTGGCAGGAGGGTCGGTAACCAGAGGACACAGATTTAAGTGATTGGCAAAAGAACCAGAGGTGGAGATGAGGAAAACCATTTTAGCACAGTAAGTTATGATCTGGAATTCACTGCCTGAAGCAGATTCAATAGTAATTTTCAAAAGGGAATTGGATAAATATTCAAAAAAGAAAAATTTGCAGGGCTGTGGGGAAAGAGCAGGGGAGTGGGACTAATTGGATAGCTCTTTCAAAGAGCCAGCACAGGCACGATGGGCCGAACGGCCTCCTTCTGTGCTGTCTCATTCTATGATTCTATGAAACATGATGTTTTCCCACAGTATCCGGCAGATGGAGAAAAGGTCACCCCAAACCGGTCTGCTCTGCTTTACTCAGCTGGCTCTGGGAGGGCTGGAATTTGACAGCGCATTAAATGGACCAGGTAACAAAAGATTGCACTGTTTAAACACAGCAGGCCGGTGTCTCAATGATATCTGTGGGACAGAGTCTTGAGGCTGTTACAATGGGCATCCCTTTGAATTGGATCACAGAAGTCAGTGTTGGGTCTACAGTTCCACAGTCGGATGAAGGAGACGGTTGTTTAGTTATGTGAACAACTTGCATTTATATAGCGCCTTTAACGTAGTAAAACGTCCCAGGGCGCTTCACCGGAGCGATCAGGCAAAATTTGACACCGAGCCACATAAGGAGATATTAAGACAGGTGACCAAAAGCTTGGTCAAAGAGGTAGGTTTTAAGGAACGTCTTAAAAGGAAGAGAGAATTCCAGAGCTTAGGGCCCAGGCAGCTGAAGGCACGGCCGCCAATGGTGCAGCGATGGAAATCGGGGGATGTGCAAGAGGCCAGAATTGGAGGAGCGCAGAGATCTGGGAGGGTTGTAGGGGCTGGAGGAGGTTACAGAGACAAAATAGTTCATTCTCCTGCAATCCAAACTAAGTACACCTTTCAAACCCAAGGCAGGGTGCAGCATACAGCACCCCACAATACATACCTGACAGGCAATGGGAGGCGGGTGGGAAGGGGTGAATTTAAAGTACTGTGGCACTGCTTCAGAGATATACCAGTTAGTCTGACTTTCCCCTCTACCTCACACCAATATGCCACAAACCAAGTGTGTCTGTTAGCAGATTCCACACTCAAGCTGCCAGCTCAGAAATTGCTTCATTCAGCAGTTTTCAGAAAGAAATAACAAGCATGTATATCGTGCCTTTCACAACCTCAGGACATCCCAACGCACTTTACAGCCAATGAAGTATTTTTGAAGTGTAGTCACTGTAATGTAGAAAATACGGCAGCCAATTTGCACACAGCAAGATCCCACCAACAGCAGCGTGATAATGACCAGATCATCTGTTTTACTGATGTTGGTTGAGGGATAAATAAATATTGGCCCCAGGACTCCAGGGAGAACTCCCCTGCTCTTCTTCAAAATAGTGTCATGGGATCTTTTACATCCTCCTGAGAGGGCGGACGGGGCCTCGACTGTCAGCCTGGATTCTGTGCTCAAGTCTCTGGTGTTGGACTTGAACCCACGATCTTCTGACTCAGAGACGAGGGAGTGCCACCAACCGAGCCAAGCTAAACCATTGAAAGAGCCGTGCTAAATCCACACAACCAAATCACTCCTGGAAAGAAAGTTTTACTTGTGCTGCTTAATCCAAACAAGGTGTGGAGATGCCGGTGATGGACTGGGGTGGACAGATGTAAAGAGTCTTACAACACCAGGTTATAGTCCAACAGCTTTATTTGGAATCACAAGCTTTCGGATCTTTCCTCCTTCGTCAGGTGATTTCAAATAAAGCTGTTGGACTATAACCTGGTGTTGTGCGGCTCCTTACAATAATCCAAACAAGACACCAAACTCTGAAGAAACTTCAGATTTACAATAAATAAAAACATTAATTCCATCCCATCAGCTCACTGTTGATCAACCAGCGAGTGAATCCTTGGTGATTCACCAACTCCACATTGTGTTCAAAGCGCTGCTCCCACCCCTCACCCCAGTAACTGCCCCCTCACCCCCTCACCCCAGTAACTGCCCCCTCACCCCCTCACCCCAGTAACTGCCCCCTCACCCCCTCACCCCAGTAACTGCCCCCTCACCCCCTCACCCCAGTAACTGCCCCCTCACCCCCTCACCCCAGTAACTGCCCCCTCACCCCCTCACCCCAGTAACTACCTCCCTCACCCCCTCACCCCAGTAACTGCCCCCTCACTGCCCCCCTTTGCCCCAGTTCCTGCCCTATCCCTCTCCCCATCCCTCCCCCCAGTTCCTGCCCCTTTGCCCCCCCTCTCCCCCCCGGCCCGGTCCGGATGCACTGACCTGCCGTGTCCCAGATGGAGACACTGTGCGGACCCCACTGTTTGATGAAGAAAGCCCCTCCGACCGTGCTCACCGTGCCCTGGAAGCGGCGCTCCGTGTACCGGTGCAGGAGCGACGTTTTCCCCACGTTCATATCGCCCAAAATCACAACCTTCACATCGGGTTTCATCATCCCGGGACCGGGAGACCGGGAGACCGGGAGACTGAGACCGGGACTGGGACCGAGAGACCGGGAGACTAGGACCGGGAAACTGGGAGACTGAGACACCGGGACCGGGAAACCAGGACTGGGAGACCGGGAAACCGGGAGACTGAGACCGGGACCGAGACACCGGGACCGGGAGACTGGGAAACCGGGAGACTGAGACCGGGACCGAGACACCGGGACCGGGAGACTGGGAAACCGGGACCGACCCCGACAGACTGAGACCGGGAGCGGGATTTTGCTGTTCGCCGAGTTCCGCTCGGTCTCCGCAAAACTTTCCTTCTGATCAAAGCGGAAACAGGCGGAGAAACACCGCGCCCCGCCCGCCCGCTTTATACCGTCCCGCCCGGGCCCTCCGGGACCGCCCCCCGGGACCTCCCCCCCCGACCCGGGCCCACCCCTCCCCCCGGGACCGCCCCCCGGGACCTCCCCCCCCGACCCGGGCCCTCCCCCCCACCCCCGGGACCGGGCCCTCCCCTCCCCCCGGGACCGCCCCCCGGGACCTCCCCCCCCCCGACCCGGGCCCTCCCCCCGGGACCTCCCCCCCACCCCCGGGACCGCCCCCCCCCACCCCCGACCCGGGCCCTCCCCCCCTCTGGGACCACCCCCCGGGACCGCCAGGATCGCCCCCCAGAACCCCCCGGGACCGCCCCCCGGGCCCTCCCCCCCGCCCGGGACCGCCAGGATCGCCCCCCGGACCCTCCCCCTCCCCCTCCCATCCCACAGAGAAAAGTTTCCACCAAACTTTCCAAACTATCTGATCTTCACTAAGTTTGTTCCCCCCCCCCCCCCCTGTTTATTCCATGTTCTTGATCCGCTCGCTCTCTAACGCCACCGCTAAAAGTTTGCGGTCCGAGTTAAACTTTATAATTTGGGTCAATCCTCCCGGCAGAGTTTGTCCGAACTTTTTTGCTCCTAAAGGGGTGAAGTTTCCGAGTGCGCGCTCCTGGTGTCGAGTCTCCCCGACTGAAGCTCAGATCGGGAGCGCGCCCATCCCAGGGGTTTTTGGAGACAGAGGACGGTGGGGAACAGCCCATAATTTCCCAATGGAGGGGAGGGAAGGTTCAGGTTACCCGAGACATGAGAAAAAGGATCAAGACCTGTGGCGTAATTGGGGGGTCAAAGACTCTTAAAGGGGTGGTGCTCGCCATTAAAGGGGAGTGGACTGGTTTGGCTAATGAGCCTCAAAGATTGCCGTTGTTGTGAGGTGAGGTGAGGTGCACAGTTTGATTTGCAGTTGTGTGCAGTGGGGGGGCTGCATCCTTTCCTGATATCTTGCTGGAGATACAGCGAGGAATGGTGGACATCTTAAAACCTGAAGATCAGACTCTTGTCGGACGACAGACGCAAACTGCAAGGGTGGAGGTGGCAGAGAGGGGGAATGAAATCTCCCCGTCTCCTCACCTCGTCTTTAATTCACTTCCCTTTCTCTCCAAGGTCTGCAAAATCTTCCCATGTTGAAAGAGTTGAAAATGATCCCCAGCATCGACCACACTAACCGTTTGCAGATTTGGTCCATGTCTGGTATCCACTTTGATCAATACCCTCGCCCAAAAAAAAAATTCTGTCTGTCTTAGATCATCAATTGGACTCTTTATGACTGGTCACTGTACACACACAAGTATTGGCTCCACCTGTCTGTCTGAGTGTGCTCCAGGAGTAAACATCACTGCATCACCAGGTGCATCTCTTGATGTCTTTCTGCCAAGGTGCGGTTGTTTTCAATTTGGCCACCTTGACACTCTGGCTGGGTTCAGACAGCTAGACTGAGAGATGTCCTCCAAACTTTACTGCAATGACAGGCTGACTTGTGTGGATAAACATCCAGTGTAATTGATCACCTCTGAATTGCTGCTGATCTAACACTCTTTGTATCAGTAAATCTTCATTAAAAAAAGATTTGCATTTATATAGCGCCTTTCACAATCTCAGGACCTCCCAGAGCGCTTCACAGCCAATGAGGTACTTCTGATGTGTAGTCACTGTTGTAATGTAGGAAACACAGCAGCCAATTTGTGCACAGCAAGATCCCACAAACAGCAATGTGATAATGACCAGATCATCTGCTTTAGTGATGTTGGTTGAGGGATAAATATTGGCCCCAGGACACCGGGGAGAACTCCCCCCTGCTTTTCTTCGAATAATGGCCGTGGGATCTTTTACATCCACCTGAGAGGGCAGACGGGGCCTCAGTTTAATGTCTCATCCAAAAGACAGATGTTGAATGATGTATCTGAGTGACTTTACGTCAGAAGTCGGTCCATGACGGGAAGATTTAAATCTGTGGTAGCAAAATAGTTATGTAGTAATCAATTTGTTTCAAGGTCCAATTATATGTTGAGAGGAAGCTGAGGAGAAACACCTTTGTTATTTTGACATTTTATGGAGGATGGTGCAGTTTGTAATTATTGTTTGTACCCGTTTCATGTACAGCAAATTTGTCACCTGAGCCTGGGTCTGAATACAAAAGGTCATCAGGGGGCGTGTGACGTGTTCCAGTCAGTCGGAATGCAGGGCAACAGCTCCCTGTTCAATCCTGGGGTCTTTCTACATTTACCTGGGTATTGGGTGGATAAAGACACAAGAGTAGAAAATGCTGGAGACACTCAGTAAATCAGGCAGCGTCTGTGGAGAAAGAATCCCTCAACCAACATCACTAAAGAGTTAACGCTTCCGGTCGAAGATGACGAAAGATTTGCATTTCGTCAGTTGTGACGAAAGGTCTTCGACCCGAAACATTAACTCTGTTTCTTTCTCCACAGTCGCTGTCTGACCTGCTGAGTGTCTCCAGCATTTTCGGTTTTTATTTCAGATTTCCAGCATCTGCAGTATTTTGCTTTTGGTTTTGGGGTAGAAATTGGGATGTGTTTAGGGTTGCCAACCCTCCAGGATTGTCCTGGAGTCTCCAGGAATTAATGATTAATCTCCAGGACTCTGCTGAGAGCAAAACCCTGGAGAAAAATCACAGGGGCATTAAACAAAATGTTTTTCATTTTCTTCGACCACTTTTGTTAATTAATAATTTAAAAATATTGAAGAGGGGGGTAACAAGGCTGTTTGACCGGCTATGTGGTTAGAGGTGGGAGGTCATGTGATGAAACCTCCAGGAATACGTCCAACCAGAGTTGGCAACCGCTATCCGTTTTTCGGATGTAAAGTGGGTGCAAAGTGTATTTAGCAGTGGGACAACCTGAGCCCAATCTGCACAGGCATTGGGCCCACTGCTAAATTCGTCGGGTCTATTTTTTAGGCCCCCTAGGCAGTCGCCTAAAACAGGTATATGTAAATGAGGGGCCACTTCTACTGTTAATTGAGGGCAAGTAAGAGTCAACCACATTGGTGTGGGACTGGAGTCACATGTAGGCCCAGACCGGGTAAGGACGGCAGGTTTCCTTCCCTGAAGGACATTAGTGACTCACTTATGTTTTCTGTGTCAGCTGAGAGATCATGTGGGAGTTTAAGTGCTTAGATCTCTGCACTGGAGCCTGTTAATGGGGTGTTTGTGACTGACTGGCAGAGCTTCATATGGTCAAGGTCCACCTTAGGGAGTAGCAAAGTTCATACTAGCAGCTAATTGCCCCCAATCCATCCACACGCCACCAAGACATTACATTTGTATTTCTTGAAAGAAAATTATCTCCCGTGTTTCCTACATTACAACAGTGACAACCCTTCAAAAATACTTTGTTGGCTGTAAAACACTTTAGGGCGTCCTGAGGTCGTGAAGGACGCTTTAGAAATGCAAATCTTTCTTTCTTTAAAGCTCCTGTATGTCTAGCAGCTGATTTGTGGTTCCTCATGCAAAGCAGGGCACTTTTGATTGGTCTTTTGCCTAACTAGATGTGGAAAGATCTTCACACTGAAAGAAATCTCACCTTTCACCATTTTCTTCACCATCATTGTCCTGTTTCTCCACCTTTTTCCTGCTGAAATGTTCGCTGTTATATGTTCGTTTAATACTGAAAAGAAATGGACTGAACTGATTTGCCTTTTATACAACACGCGACCAACACAAGTTGCACCTCACTCGATGCAGTGATCACCTACAGGACAATATCCTGCTTACTAGGTTCACAATTAGAGTGCGTTGCTCACCAGAAATTGCATTTTAAGCAATTGTTAATGGAGATCAGAGTTACAACACAGGGTGTTGTGGGGAAACTCACTAAATTCTGCATCAAGGAGAGAATTGCAGAGCAAAGGTCAGCTCCAGTTCAAGACAAAATGCACAGATCATGAACACAATCTATAATCATAGATTCTCACAGCACAGTACGAGGCCATTCGGCTCTTTGAAAGAGCTGTCCAATAGTCCCACTCCCCTGCTCTTTCCCCAGAGCCCTGCAAATTTTACCCCTTCAAGTATTTATCCAATTCCCTTTTGAAAGTTATTATTGAATCTGCTTCCACCGCCCTTTCAGGCAGCGCATTCCAGATCATCACAACTCGCTGCCTAAAACTGTAAAACTCTTCCATCATAAGGTCGGAAATGGGGATGTTTGCTCATGATTGCACAGTGTTCAGTTCCATTCGCAACCCCTCAAATAATGAAGCAGTCCGTGCCCGCATGCAGCAAGACCTGGACAACATCCAGGCTTGGGCTGATAAGTGGCAAGTAACATTCGCGCCAGACAAGTGCCAGGCAATGACCATCTCCAACAAGAGAGAGTCTAACCACCTCCCCTTGACATTCAACGGCATTACCATCGCCGAATCCCCCACCATCAACATCCTGGGGGTCACCATTGACCAGAAACTTAACTGGACCAGCCATATAAATACTGTGGCTACAAGAGCAGGTCAGAGGCTGGGTATTCTGCGGCGAGTGACTCACCTCCTGACTCCCCAAAGCCTTTCCACCATCTACAAGGCACAAGTCAGGAGTGTGATGGAATACTCTCCACTTGCCTGGATGAGTGCAGCTCCAATAACACTTAACAAGCTCGACACCATCCAGAACAAAGCAGCCCACTTGATTGGCACCCCATCCACCACCCTAAACATTCACTCCCTTCACCACCGGTGCACAGTGGCTGCAGTGTGTACCATCCACAGGATGCACTGCAGCAACTCGCCAAGGCTTCTTCGACAGCACCTCCCAAACCCGTGACCTCTACCACCTAGAAGGACAAGAGCAGCAGGCACATGGGAACAACACCACCTGCACGTTCCCCTCCAAGTCACACACCATCCCGACTTGGAAATATATCGCCGTTCCTTCATTGTCGCTGGGTCAAAATCCTGGAACTCCCTTCCTAACAGCACTGTGGGAGAACCTTCACCACACGGACTGCAGCGGTTCAAGAAGGCGGCTCACCACCACCTTCTCAGGGGCAATTAGGGATGGGCAATAAATGCCGGCCTCGCCAGCGACGCCCACATCCCATGAATGAATAAAAAAAATTATATTCAGTGAGTGGGATATTCTGGTGACGAATCTCACACATGTAATTGTTTTTGTGGATCATTCTTACTGGGTCCCTTGGGTGGTAACTGCTACGTGACACGGTGGTGTTGGATCCATGTTTGAGCCGTCCGCCAATATCTTGGCCAAGGGTCTATTTTACAGCAAAGACAAATCCGTTCTTCATATTTACTTCCCTTGCCAGCAGTTCCAGCCCCTCTCCCCTGGCTCAGTGGGTAACACTCTTGCCCCTGAGTTAGAAGGTTGTGAGTTCAAGTCCCACTCCAGGGACTTGAGCACAAAATCTAGTCTAACACTCCCAGTACAGTACTGAGGGAGTGCTGCACTGTCAGTGGTGCCGTCTTTTGGATGAGACATTAATCCGAGGCCCCGTCTACCCTCTCAGGTGGACATAAAAGATCCCACGGCACAATTTTGAAGAAGAGCAGGGGAGTTCTCCCCAGTGTCCTGGCCAATATCTATCCCTCAACTAACGGAACTAAAACAGATTATCTGGTCATTATCACAGTGCTGTTTGTGGGATCTTGCTGTGCACAAATTGGCTGCCGGGTTTCCTACATTACAACAATGACTACAAATCAAAAAGTACTTCATTGGCTGTAAAGCGCTTTGGGACGTCCTGAGGTGGTGAAAAGCGCTGGAGAAATACACGTCCTTTCTTCTTTCCATAAAGAGAAGGCTCCTCAGCTTCTGGCTGCATCTTTCACCCACACATCTTTATCTTTGGTGTGCAAAGGGGTGAGCAGATCAGAGGATGTCCTGATGGACCTGCTCCTGAACCTGGCGATCCACAGGGTCTGTAGGGGTCTCAGAGAGAGTTGATCTGACCGTTATCCTGAGCCCTGGCCCGAGCCTGGGTGATCTTGAAGTGGGATTACACCATGTCCATCGGTCTGCTCGAAGCTTTCTGCGGCCAATGGGCAGCGCAGGACATTGTAGGCCTGGCTGGCGATGAGAACTGAATCGTCCTTTAAACTCTGTACACACACTTGGTTTGGTTGGACGACTGGGTATATGTTAGCGGTGTCTCCGTCTGTCCTGGTAGGATTCAGCTCACTGCCAAGGTCACTCTGTTAGCCTGTACTTGCACTGGGTTTAGTAGTTACATATCTACTACATGCTAGTTAATTAATTACCTATTTTAATAGTTATATTTGGGATTAAATGGCAATTCAGACAAGCAACATTAGAGGCCTCATGAGTGATTGTTTGATATAATAATGAAGAAAACAATCAAACACTTGATGGGATTTGTTTTCTTTGTAAAGTTTGATCAATGGTATTAATTTTCACAAACATATCTTTGAGGGGCCATCGACCTCCTGCACAATATATTGTATAATATACTGCACAATATACTGCAAAATATACTGCACAATATACTGTACAATATACTGTGCAAAATATAATGTACAATATACTGCACAATATACTGCACAATATCCTGTACAATATACTGTACAATATACTGCACAATATACTGCAAAATATACTGTACAACATACTGTACAATATACTGCAAAATATACTGTACAACATACTGTACAATATACTGTACAACATACTGTACAACATACTGCAAAATATACTGTACAATATACTGTACAATATACTGCACAATATACTGCACAATATACTGTACAACATACTGTACAACATACTGCACAATATACTGCAAAATATACTGTACAACATACTGTACAATATACTGCAAAATATACTGTACAACATACTGTACAACATACTGTACAACATACTGTACAACATACTGCAAAATATACTGTACAATATACTGCAAAATATACTGTACAATATACTGCAAAATATACTGTACAATATACTGCAAAATATACTGCACAATATACTGCACAATATACTGCTCATTATACTGCACAATCTACTGTACAATATACTGCAAAATATACCACACAATATACTGTACAATATACTACACAATATACCACACAATATACTGTACAATATACTGTACAACATACTACACAATATACTGTACAATATACTGCACAACATACTACACAATATACTGCAAAATATACTGTACAACATACTGTACAATATACTGCACAATATACTGCACAACGTACTACACAATATACTGTACAATATACTGCACAACATACTGCACAACATACTGTACAATATACTGCACAATATACTGTACACTATACTGTACAATATACTGCACAATATACTGTACAATATACTACACAATATACCACACAATATACTGTACAACATACTACACAATATACTGTATAACATACTGTACAACATACTGCAAAACATACTGTACAACATACTGTACAACATACTGCACAACATACTGTACAATATACTGTACAATATACTGTACAATATACTGCACAATATACTGTACAATATAATGCACACTATACTGTACAATATACTGTACAACATACTACGCAATATACTGTACAATATACTGTACAACATACTACACAATATACTGTACAATATACTACACAATATACCGTACAACATACTACACAATATACTGTACAATATACTACACAATATACCGTACAATATACTACACAATATACTGTACAATATACTGCACAATATACCGTACAATATACTACACAATATACCGTACAATATACTACACAATATACTGTACAATATACTGTACAACATACTACACAATATACTGTACAATATACTACACAATATACCGTACAATATACTACACAATATACTGTACAATATACTGTACAATATACTGCACAATATACTGCACAATATCCTGCAGCCTACGTTTTCCGGTTGGTACCACTCAATAAATCTTGTCCAGCACACCTGGGGAGAACTCCCCTGCTCTTCTTTGAATACTTCCATGGGATCTTTCACATCCACCTGAGAGGGCAGATGGGGCCTTGGTTTAACATTTCATCTGAAAGACGGCAGCACTCCCTCAGTACTGACCCTCCGACAGGGCAGCGCTCCCTCAGTACTGACCCTTGAACAGTGCAGCACTCCCTCTGTACTGACCCTCCGACAGTGCAGCGCTCCCTCAGTACTGCTCTTCTGACAGTGCAGCGCTCTGTCAGTACTGACCCTCCGACAGTGCAGCGCTCCCTCAGTACTGACCCTCCGACAGTGCAGCGCTCCCTCAGTACCCACCCTCCGACAGTGCAGCGCTCCCTCAGTACTGACCCTCCGACAGTGCAGCGCTCCCTCAGTACTGACCCTCCGACAGTGCAGCGCTCCCTCAGTACTGACCCTCCGACAGTGCAGCGCTCCCTCAGTACTGACCCTCCGACAGTGCGGCGCTCCCTCAGTACTGACCCTCCGACAGTGCGGCGCTCCCTCAGTACTGACCCTCCGACAGTGCGGCGCTCCCTCAGTGCTGACCGTCCGACAGTGCGGCGCTCCCTCAGTACTGACCCTCCGACAGTGCGGCGCTCCCTCAGTGCTGACCGTCCGACAGTGCGGCGCTCCCTCAGTACTGACCCTCCGACAGTGCGGCACTCCCTCAGTACTGACCCTCCGACAGTGCAGCGCTCCCTCAGTACTGACCCTCCGACAGTGCCGCGCTCCCTCAGTACTGACCCTCCGACAGTGCGGCGCTCCCTCAGTACTGACCCTCCGACAGTGCGGCGCTCCCTCAGTACTGACCCTCCGACAGTGCGGCGCTCCCTCAGTGCTGACCGTCCGACAGTGCGGCGCTCCCTCAGTACTGACCCTCCGACAGTGCGGCGCTCCCTCAGTACTGACCCTCCGACAGTGCAGCGCTCCCTCAGTACTGACCCTCCGACAGTGCCGCGCTCCCTCAGTACTGACCCTCCGACAGTGCGGCGCTCCCTCAGTACTGACCCTCCGACAGTGCGGCGCTCCCTCAGTACTGCACTGGGAGTGTCAGCCTGGATTACATTCTCAAGTCTCTGGAGTGGGACTTGAACCCATGACTTTCTGACTGAGAAAATCTCAGTTGTAATGTTAGTTACTTCCACCAATATTCCCAGTCCCCGGTGCCCTCCAAAATGGTAATTAATTCCTGTGGCAAAATGGGAATATTTCTGTCTTATATTTTATGTGATAGTCAATAGATAGGATTAAATCCGATTTTAGAAATGGCCTGAGTTACCTTTATCTCTGGGCGAATCCCGTTGCTCTGTCCTGTGCGTTTATCTAACTGCAGGCACCAGACCTGTTTCACATCGTCAACAAGAAACATCTAGTTCTCTTGTGCTTCTGTTCAGGAATGAAGTCAAATCTAGAAAATGCTGCTTCCATTTTCTCTTATTAAGTGTAAGAAATATACAAGAAATATACAGAAGAAATCACTCGTTCATCAAAGAAGCTCGTTTTTGCATCGCAGAAAGCCACCCAACAGATACCCAACCCAGTCACACTACTGGTGACAGGGTGTGTACAGAGTCTGCAGAGCGAGTGTGGAGAGGTCACAGAGGGAATACAAAAGGTACAGAAACAAGGAACACACTGCCTGAAAGGGCGGTGGAAGCAGATTCAATAATAACTTTCAAAAGGGAATTGGATAAATACTTGAAGGGAAAAATTGGCAGGGCTATGGGGAAAGAGCAGGGGAGTGGGACTAATTGGATAGCTCTTTCAAAGAGCCAGCACAGGCACGATGGGCAGAATGGCCTTCTCCTGTGCTGTACGATTCTATGAGATTGAACGAGTCCTTTACTTCTTGCATTTCTTTGGTTGTCAAAGAGGAAACTGATGTATTGTGAAAAACCGTGGTTTTCCTGATAAATTTTCGAACTATTTTGGGAAATAAATGCCGGCTGCTCTTTGTCCTCATTCACTTAATAGCGAGTTATTTTTTTAACACATGCTGAGTCAAGACGTGTGTTTGGGAGTTTGGCACTTTCAAAACGACAAATAATGAATCTGGTTTCAGAGGGTTCCTGCTGGGGTTGAAGAGAAACTCGGATAATTGTCCCTTATTGTAGCCCTTTCAGTCTTTGTTAGATTGTAAGTCAGATGATGCAAGATTTATTTTTCTTCATTCATTCTGGGGATGTGGGCGTCGCTGGCAAGGCCGGCATTTATTGCCCATCCCTAGTGGCCCCGAGCAGGTGCTGGTGGGCCTTCTCTCTGAACGGCGGCAATTCTATTGTGGTGGTTTGATACAGTTGAGTGTCTTGCTCGGCCAATCCAGAGGGCAGTTCGGAGTCAGTAATTTTAACTTTGGGCGATGTCGAATCGTTGGCCAGATTTTCTGTTCCATTCCAGTCAATGAAAAGAAAACTCGGGCATGTTATATAATCGGTGGATAATTAAAATTACCCCAACCACATTGGTGTGGGACTGGAGTCACATATAGGCCCAGACCGGGTAAGGACGGCAGGTTTCCTTCCCTAAAGGACATTGGTGAACCAGTTGGGATTTTGTGACAATCCCACAGTTCCATGGCCACTTTCACTGAGACCAGCTTTTTATTTCCAGATTTTTTTAACTGACTTCAAATTCTCAGACTGCCACGATGGTGATTTGAACTCATGTTCTGCTGGATTATTAGTCGTGTAACATAAACACTATACCACTGTACCCCCAAAGAGCTACTGGACGAAAAGCAGCACGGTCAGTATCTGGAACAATGAGGTTTGCCGGACATCTGGGGGGAGAACGTTCGGTGATAATTTGAAGAGGGATAACTTTCATAAAAAGTGTTGGACAAATCTTTTCCCACTGATTTACAAGTAAACAATGGTGAGGTGCATGGAGCCAAACACATCATCACATCCTGTGACATTGTGCTGAAAGTAACACATGGCCAACAATGGCTTCACAAATACTTTTTAATGAAGCAAGTTTCAGAATCTTTGAAGGGAAATAAACATTTCAGAATCCTTGACATTATTCTCCTGGTTGGGTTCCTTAGCTTGACTAAGGGCATGATGTGGAGATGCCGGTGATGGACTAGGGTTGACAATTGTAAACAATTTTACAACACCAAGTTATAGTCCAGCAATTTTATTTTAAATTCACAAGCTTTCGGAGGCTTCCTCCTTCCTCAGGTTTCCAACAAACGTTCACCTGAGGAAGGAGGAAGCCTCCGAAAGCTTGTGAATTTAAAATAAAATTGCTGGACTATAACTTGGTGTTGTAAAATTGTTTACAATTGACTTAGGGCAGACATTGATATAGTCCTTCTTGATGATTAAGATAAGTTTGTAAATGATTGTCTAAAACTGTGGAATAGAGGAGACCTGAAACAGTGACAACTGATCACCAGAGGGTGGAGATTAGATCATCCCATTGTTAGAGGATTGAGGAGCATAAATAGAGATTCAACCAGATAAGGATTTAGATTAACTGCAAAGATTTGGTGCATGAAACCAGAAGGTGGGTGAGGGTGAGGGTTTGTGCTGGTGGTTCCTGTCTTTGATCAAGAAAATCTAGTGATTGAATCAAAGGGACGTCTCAGCAAGCTGCCAATCCCCAGAGTTAAAATTGTATTGAGCAGACTTTGAATGGAAATATTGGACAGTTGGTAGAATCGTCCACTTGTTCTGCAGAATGTTTGCAGCATTATGTGTTTCGTCCAACCACAATAAGCACAAGGGCTAGAGCTGAGAGGTCAGTTGTTCAGCACTGTTTGTTGTTGAGAATGAAGGAGGTGGCACACCAACAGCCTGCATTTAAATAGCACCTTTAACGTAGTAAAACGTTCCAAGGTGCTTCACAGGAGCGATTATCAAACAAACTTTAACACCGAGCCACATAAGGACAGGTGACCAAAAGATGGGTTGAGGAGTGTCTTAAAGGAGAGAGAGGCGGAGAGGTTTAGGGAGGGAATTCCAGAGCTTAGGGCCAAGGCAGCTGAAGGCACGGCCGCCAATGGTGGAGCGAAGGAAATCGGGGATGCGCAAAAGGCCAGAATTGGAGGAGTGCAGAGATCTCGGAGGGTTGTAGGGCTGGAGGAGGTTACAGAGATAGGGAGGGGGCGAGGCCATGGAGGGATTTGAAAACAAGGATGAGAATTTTAAAATCTCAATGTAGCGAGTGAGAAGCACAGAATTAAAAGACTGCTTCCAATCAAGGACTGGAGAAAGGACAAAAGAAAAGCAAAAGGTTTTTGAAAGAAGTTGAAAAGAATTCCAAAACAGGGAGGGGCACAGAATCGCACCCAGTGTGTGCTGAACTGGGTCAAGCAAATATTTACAGATAAGATCTCTGCTTTCTTTGTATTGGATTGGACTGCATGGAGGTCACAATTCGCTAAATCATGGCTGTTATCACCCCTTTGCTAGTTGGCAAAATATGGAATAGCTCACATCGGCCGCAGGTGCAACTGTCTGGCCAGCAGGGGCGAGCTGGCCGTTATCACATTGCTGTTTGTGGGATCTTGCTGTGCGCAAATTATCTGCCCCATTTCCCACATTACAACAGTGACTGCACTTCAAAAGTACTTCATTGGCTGTGAAGCATTTTGGGACGTCCTGAGGTGGTGAAAGGTGCTATACAAATGCAGGTCTTTCTTTTTAGTGATTCTGAAGTACTCACTTTGGAGTCTCCAAAGAAGTAAGAGGTGGGCACACTGTTTCCTTTGACACTAACTTTGTGAGTGATTATCTCTGGACGACAAGGTCACTGCTCCAAGATCAGCATCATGTGACTTGTTCTCGTGCTGTGTCAACGTCCAAATTACTTCACAAGTGAGAAATGTCCTTCAGGAGCTCGGGCAAATAAACAGGCAGAAACCCAACAAAAACACTCAAGGCCCAATTTTAACCCTACCCCCTCCCCACCCAAACGGGGCAGACAGAGGTTAAAATGGTGGCCAGGTGCTTCCCGCTGCGTTCCCGACACGTTTGCGCCCGCCACCATTTCAATCGCCAAGTTTCGGCAGCGCAGGAGCCCGCGAGCCACAGTGGAGGGGGCCTCGTTAATCTTTACTGACGCTCGGTGCCCAGCCCACCGGTGACACCTGGCGGGAGGCAGGATTGTTGCCCGAAGGGGACCTCCAGTAAGTTGCTCTTCTGGGCCCCACAAGGGATCCGTGGGTCTCCTCTGCCCTTCCCCGACCCCAAGTGAGATTTTCCAAAACATGTTCTTCAGGCGAGTGGGGATTGATGAGTCTGTCAGCATCGTGACAAAAATGACAGGGAGATTCCAGCTCTTTCTTCATCTCCAATCACAAAGACGTTGCCCCTTTAAGTGACTCGCTCTCAATACAGAAGCGAGAAGGGTAAAGAAAAGAGGAAAGACTCTAAAATCCTGTTTACAGCAACGACCTGGAGAAGATTCTTGTCTGCAGAAATCAGATAGAGAGAGAGAACGTGCGTTTCTACAGTGCCTTTCCCGTCTTCAGGACATCCCAAAATGCCTCACAACCAACAGATTATCTTTGAAGCGTAGGAAACGCCACAGCCAATTTGTGCACAGCAAGATCCCACAAACAGCAATGAGATAAATGAGCAGATAATCTGTATCTTAGTGACCTTCCAAAATTCTATAGACTCTGGAACAGTTTCTACAGATTGGAGGGTGGCAAATGTGACCCCACTATTTAAAAAAGGAGGGAGAGAAAACAGAGAACTACAGAGCGGTTAGCCTAACATCAGTAGTGGGGAAAATGCTAGAATCTATTATAAAGGATGTGATAACAGGACACTTAGAAAAAAATAATAGGATTAGACAAAGTCAACATGGATTTATGAAAGGGAAATCATGTTTGACAAACCTACTGGAGTTTTTTGAGGATGTAACTGGTAGAATAGATAAGGGGGAACCAGTGGATGTGGTGTATTTGGATTTTCAGAAGGCCTTTAATAAAGTCCCACTTAAGAGGTTAGTGTGCAAAATTAAAGCACATGGGATTGGGGGGAATATACTGGCATGGATTGAGAATTGGTTAAAAGACAGGAAACGGAGAATAGGAATAAACGGGTCTTTTTCCGGGTGGCAGGCAGTGACTAGTGGGGTACAGCAGGGATCAGTGCTTGGGCCCCAGCTATTCACAATATATATCAATGATTTCGATGAGGGAACCAAATGTAATATTTCCAAGTTTGCTGATGACACAAAACTAGGTGGGATTGTGAGTTGTGAGGAGGATGCAAAGAGGCTTCAAGGCAATTTAGATAAGTTGAGTGAGTGGGAAAATACATGGCAGATGCAGTATAATGTGGATAAATGTGAAGTTATCCACTTCGGAAGGAAAAACAGAAAGGCAGAGTATTATTTAAATGGTGATAGATTGGGAAATGTTGATGTACAAAGGGACCTGGGTGTCCTTGTACACCAGTCACTGAAAGCAAACATGCAGGTGCAGCAAGCAGTTAGGAAGGAAAATGGAATGTTGGCCTTCATTTCAAGAGGATTTGAGTACAGGAGCAAGGATGTCTTACTGCAGTTATACAGGGCCTAGGTGAGACCACACCTGGAGTATTGTGTGCAGTTTTGGTCTCCTTACCGAAGAAAGGATATACTTGCCACAGAGGGAGTGCAGCGAAGGTTCACCAGACTGATTCCTGGGATGGCAGGACTGTCGTATGAGGAGAGATTGGGTCGACTCGGCCTGTATTCACTCGAGTTTAGAAGAATGAGAGGGGATCTCATTGAAACATATAAAATTCTGACAGGGCTCGACAGACTGGATGCAGGGAGGATGTTTCCCCTGGCTGGGGGGATCCAGAACGAGGGGTCACAGTCTCAGGATACGGGGTAGGACATTTAGGACTGAGATGAGGAGAAATTTCTTCACTCAGAGGGTGGTGAACCTGTGGAATTCTCTACCACAGAAGGCTGTGGAGGCCAAGTCACTGAATATATTTAAGAAGGAGCGAGATAGATTTCTAGACACAAAAAGGATCAAGGGGTATGGGGAGAGAGCGGGAATATAGTATTGAGATAGAGGATCAGCCATGATCATATTGAATGGTGGAGCAGGCTCGAAGGGCCGAATGGCCGACTCCTGCTCCTATTTTCTATGTTGGCTGAGAGATCAACATTGGCCAGGATACCAGGGAGAACTCCCCTGCTCTTCTTCGACAACTACCTGAACAAGCTTTGGTTTAATGTCTCATCCAAAAGACGGCATCTCCGACAGTGCAGCACTCCCTCAGTACTGACCCTCCGACAGTGCAGCACTCCCTTAGTACTGACCCTCCAACAGTGCAGCGCTCCCTCAGTACTGACCCTCCGACAGTGCAGCGCTCCCTCAGTACTGACCCTCCGACAGTGCAGCGCTCCCTCAGCACTGACCCTCCGACAGTGCAGCGCTCCCTCAGTACTGACCCTCCGACAGTGCAGCGCTCCCTCAGTACTGTCCCTCCGACAGTGCAGCGCTCCCTCAGTACTGACCCTCCGACAGTGCAGCGCTCCCTCAGGACTGACTCTCCGACAGTGCAGCGCTCCTTCAGTACTGACCCTCCGACAGGGCAGCGCTCCCTCACACTTTATCTACTCCCTCCCTCTCTATTCCCCTCTCTCTAAGCCCCCTCTCTCTCTCTATTCCCCTCTCTCTAAGCCCCCTCTCTCTCTCTCTATTCCCCTCTCTCTAAGCCCCCTCTCTCTCTCTATCTATCCTCCCTCTCTCTCTATCCCCCCTTTCTCTCTATTCCCCCCCTCTCTCTCTCTCCCCCTCTCTCTCTCTCTCCCCCTCTCTCTCCCCCTTACTCTCTCTCGCTCTCTATTCCCCCTCCCACTCTCTCGCTCTCTATTCCCCCTCCCACTCTATCTCTATTCCCCCTCTCTCTATTCCTCCCCTCTCTATCTCTCTCCCCCCCTCTATTCCCCCCTCTCTCTATTCCCCCCTCTCTCTATTCCCCCCTCTCTCTATTCCCCCCTCTCTCTCTCTATTCCCCCCTCTCTCTCTCTATTCCCCCCTCTCTCTCTCTATTCCCCCCTCTCTCTCTCTATTCCCCCCTCTCTCTCTCTATTCCCCCCTCTCTCTCTCTATTCCCCCCTCTCTCTCTCTATTCCCCCCTCTCTCTCTCTATTCCCACCCCTCTCTCTATTCCCACCCCTCTCTCTCTCTCTCTCTATTCCCCCATCTCTCTCTCTCTCTCATTCCCCCCCCTCTCTCTCTCTCTCTATTCCCCCCCTCTCTCTCTCTCTATTCCCACCCCTCTCTCTCTCTATTCCCACCCCTCTCTCTCTCTATTCCCCCATCTCTCTCTCTCTCTCTATTCCCCCATCTCTCTCTCTCTCTCTATTCCCCCCCCCTCTCTCTCTCTATTCCCCCATCTCTCTCTCTCTCTCTATTCCCCCATCTCTCTCTCTCTCTCTATTCCCCCATCTCTCTCTCTATTCCCCCTCTCTCTCTCTCTCTCTCTATTCCCCCCCTCTCTCTATTCCCACCCCTCTCTCTCTCTCTCTATTCCCCCCTCTCTCTATTCCCCCCTCTCTCTCTCTCTATTCCCCCTCTCTCTCTCTCTCTATTCCCCCTCTCTCTCTCTCTCTATTCCCCCTCTCTCTCTCTCTCTATTCCCCCTCTCTCTCTCTCTCTATTCCCCCTCTCTCTCTCTCTATTCCCCCCCTCTCTCTCTCTATTCCCCCTCTCTCTCTCTCTATTCCCCCTCTCTCTCTCTCTCTATTCCCCCCCTCTCTCTCTATTCCCCCCCTCTCTCTCTATTCCCCCTCTCTCCCTCTCTCTATTCCCCCATCTCTCTCTCTCTATTCCCCCCCTCTTTATTCCCACCCCTCTCTCTCTCTCTATTCCCACCCCTCTCTCTCTCTCTATTCCCCCATCTCTCTCTCTCTCTCTCTCTCTATTCCCCCATCTCTCTCTCTCTGTATTCCCCTCTCTCTCTCTCTATTCCCCTCTATCTCTATCTATTCCCCTCTCTCTCTCTCTCTCTATTCCCCTCTCTCTCTCTATTCCCCTCTCTCTCTCTATTCCCCCCTCTCTCTCTCTATTCCCCCTCTCTCTCTCTCTCTATTCCCCCCTCTCTCTATTCCCCCCCTCTCTCTATTCCCCCCCCTCTCTCTCTCTCTCTATTCCCCTCTCTCTCTCTCTCTATTCCCCCCTCTCTCTATTCCCCCCCTCTCTCTATTCCCCCCCTCTCTCTCTCTCTCTATTCCCCCCCTCTCTCTCTCTATTCCCCCCCTCTCTCTCTCTATTCCCCCCCTCTCTCTCTCTATTCCCCCCCTCTCTCTCTATATTCCCCCCCTCTCTCTCTATATTCCCCCCCTCTCTCTCTCTATTCCCCCCCTCTCTCTCTCTATTCCCCCCTCTCTCTCTCTATTCCCCCCCTCTCTCTCTCTATTCCCCCCCTCTCTCTCTATTCCCCTCTCTCTCTCTCTATTCCCCTCTCTCTCTCTCTATTCCCCTCTCTCTCTCTATTCCTCTCTCTCTCTCTCTCTATTCCCCTCTCTCTCTATTCCCCTCTCTCTCTATTCCCCTCTCTCTCTATTCCCCTCTCTCTCTCTCTATTCCCCTCTCTCTCTCTCTATTCCCCCCTCTCTCTCTCTATTCCCCCCCTCTCTCTCTCTCTATTCCCCTCTCTCTCTCTCTATTCCCCTCTCTCTCTCTCTATTCCCCTCTCTCTCTCTCTATTCCCCTCTCTCGCTCTCTATTCCCCTCTCTCTCTCTCTATTCCCCTCTCTCTCTCTCTATTCCCCTCTCTCTCTCTCTATTCCCCTCTCTCTCTCTCTCTATTCCCCTCTCTCTCTCTCTATTCCCCTCTCTCTCTCTCTATTCCCCTCTCTCTCTCTCTATTCCCCTCTCTCTCTCTCTATTCCCCCCTCTCTCTCTCTATTCCCCTCTCTCTCTCTCTATTCCCCTCTCTCTCTCTCTCTATTCCCCTCTCTCTCTCTCTATTCCCCTCTCTCTCTCTCTATTCCCCTCTCTCTCTCTCTCTCTCTATTCCCCTCTCTCTCTCTCTATTCCCCTCTCTCTCTCTCTATTCCCCTCTCTCTCTCTCAGTTTTGGTCTCCATACTTAAGAAAAGACATACTTGCTCTCGAGGCAGTACAAAGAAGGTTCACTCGGTTAATCCCGGGGATGAGGGGGCGGACATATGAGGAGAGGTTGAGTAGATTGGGACTCTACTCATTGGAGTTCAGAAGAATGAGAGGCGATCTTACTGAAACATATAAGATTGTGAAGGGGCTTGATCGGGTGGATGCAGTAAGGATGTTCCCAAGGATGGGTGAAACTAGAACTAGGGGGCATAATCTTAGAATAAGGGGCTGCTCTTTCAAAACTGAGATGAGGAGAAACTTCTTCACTCAGAGGGTGGTAGGTCTGTGGAATTTGCTGCCCCAGGAAGCTGTGGAAGCTACATCATTAAATAAATTTAAAACAGAAATAGACAGTTTTCTAGAAGTAAAGGGAATTAGGGGTTATGGGGAGCGGGCAGGAAATTGGACATGAAGCTGAGTTCGGATCGGTCAATGCCCTGTGGGTGGCGGAGAGAGCCCAGGGGCTGTGTGGCCGGGTCCTGCTCCGACTTCTTGTGTTCTTTCGATTTGTGGTTGGGATCAGACCAGCCATGATCTTATTGAATGGCGGAGCAGGCTCGAGGGGCCGATTGGCCTACTCCTGCTCCAATTTCTTATGTTCTTATGTTCTTATTCCCCTCTCTCTCTCTCTATTCCCCTCTCTCTCTCTCTATTCCCCTCTCTCTCTCTCTATTCCCCTCTCTCTCTCTCTATTCCCCTCTCTCTCTCTCTATTCCCCTCTCTCTCTCTCTATTCCCCTCTCTCTCTCTCTATTCCCCTCTCTCTCTCTCTATTCCCCTCTCTCTCTCTCTATTCCCCTCTCTCTCTCTCTATTCCCCTCTCTCTCTCTCTCTCTCCATTCCCCCTCTTTCTCTCTCAATTCCCCCTCTCTCTCTCTATTCCCCCCTCTCTCTCTCTATTCCCCCCTCTCTCTCTATTCTCCTCTCTCTCTCTCTCTCTATTCCCCCTCTCTCTCTCTCTATTCCCCTCTCTCTCTCTCTATTCCCCCCCTCTCTCTCTCTATTCCCCCCCTCTCTCTCTCTATTCCCCCCCTCTCTCTATTCCCCCCCTCTCTCTATTCCCCCCCTCTCTCTCTCTATTCCCCCCCTCTCTCTCTCTATTCCCCCCCTCTCTCTCTCTATTCCCCCCTCTCTCTATTCCCCCCCTCTCTCTATTCCCCCCCTCTCTCTATTCCCCCCCTCTCTCTATTCCCCCCCTCTCTCTATTCCCCCCCTCTCTCTATTCCCCCCCTCTCTCTCTCTATTCCCCCCCTCTCTCTCTCTATTCCCCCCCTCTCTCTCTCTATTCCCCCCCTCTCTCTCTCTATTCCCCCCCTCTCTCTATTCCCCCCCTCTCTCTATTCCCCCCCTCTCTCTATTCCCCCCCTCTCTCTATTCCCCCCCTCTCTCTCTCTATTCCCCCCCTCTCTCTCTCTATTCCCCCCCTCTCTCTCTCTATTCCCCCCCCTCTCTCTCTCTATTCCCCCCTCTCTCTCTATTCCCCCCCCTCTCTCTATTCCCCCCCTCTCTCTATTCCCCCCCTCTCTCTATTCCCCCCTCTCTCTATTCCCCCCTCTCTCTCTCTCTCTATTCCCCCCTCTCTCTCTCTATTCCCCCCTCTCTCTCTCTATTCCCCCCTCTCTCTCTCTATTCCCCCCCTCTCTCTCTCTATTCCCCCCCTCTCTCTCTCTATTCCCCCCCTCTCTCTCTATATTCTCCCCTCTCTCTCTCTATTCCCCCCCTCTCTCTCTCTATTCCCCCCCTCTCTCTCTCTATTCCCCTCTCTCTCTCTCTATTCCCCTCTCTCTCTCTATTCCTCTCTCTCTCTCTCTCTATTCCCCTCTCTCTCTATTCCCCTCTCTCTCTATTCCCCTCTCTCTCTATTCCCTCTCTCTCTCTCTATCTCCCTCTCTCTCTCTCTATTCCCCCCTCTCTCTCTCTATTCCCCCCCTCTCTCTCTCTCTCTATTCCCCCTCTCTCTCTCTATTCCCCCCTCTCTCTCTCTATTCCCCTCTCTCTCTCTCTATTCCCCTCTCTCTCTCTCTATTCCCCTCTCTCTCTCTCTATTCCCCTCTCTCTCTCTCTATTCCCCTCTCTCTCTCTCTATTCCCCTCTCTCTCTCTCTCTCTATTCCCCTCTCTCTCTCTATTCCCCTCTCTCTCTCTCTATTCCCCTCTCTCTCTCTCTATTCCCCCCTCTCTCTCTCTATTCCCCTCTCTCTCTCTCTATTCCCCTCTCTCTCTCTCTCTATTCCCCTCTCTCTCTCTCTATTCCCCTCTCTCTCTCTCTATTCCCCTCTCTCTCTCTCTATTCCCCTCTCTCTCTCTCTATTCCCCTCTCTCTCTCTCAGTTTTGGTCTCCATACTTAAGAAAAGACATACTTGCTCTCGAGGCAGTACAAAGAAGGTTCACTCGGTTAATCCCGGGGATGAGGGGGCGGACATATGAGGAGAGGTTGAGTAGATTGGGACTCTACTCATTGGAGTTCAGAAGAATGAGAGGCGATCTTACTGAAACATATAAGATTGTGAAGGGGCTTGATCGGGTGGATGCAGTAAGGATGTTCCCAAGGATGGGTGAAACTAGAACTAGGGGGCATAATCTTAGAATAAGGGGCTGCTCTTTCAAAACTGAGATGAGGAGAAACTTCTTCACTCAGAGGGTGGTAGGTCTGTGGAATTTGCTGCCCCAGGAAGCTGTGGAAGCTACATCATTAAATAAATTTAAAACAGAAATAGACAGTTTTCTAGAAGTAAAGGGAATTAGGGGTTATGGGGAGCGGGCAGGAAATTGGACATGAAGCTGAGTTCGGATCGGTCAATGCCCTGTGGGTGGCGGAGAGAGCCCAGGGGCTGTGTGGCCGGGTCCTGCTCCGACTTCTTGTGTTCTTTCGATTTGTGGTTGGGATCAGACCAGCCATGATCTTATTGAATGGCGGAGCAGGCTCGAGGGGCCGATTGGCCTACTCCTGCTCCAATTTCTTATGTTCTTATGTTCTTATTCCCTCTCTCTCTCTCTCTATTCCCTCTCTCTCTCTCTATTCCCCTCTCTCTCTCTATTCCCCTCTCTCTCTCTCTATTCCCCTCTCTCTCTCTCTATTCCCCTCTCTCTCTCTCTATTCCCCTCTCTCTCTCTCTATTCCCCTCTCTCTCTCTCTATTCCCCTCTCTCTCTCTCTATTCCCTCTCTCTCTCTCTATTCCCCTCTCTCTCTCTCTATTCCCCTCTCTCTCTCTCTATTCCCCTCTCTCTCTCTCTATTCCCCTCTCTCTCTCTCTATTCCCCTCTCTCTCTCTCTATTCCCTCTCTCTCTCTCTATTCCCCTCTCTCTCTCTCTATTCCCCTCTCTCTCTCTCTCTCTCCATTCCCCTCTTTCTCTCTCAATTCCCCCTCTCTCTCTCTCTATTCCCCCCTCTCTCTCTATTCCCCCCTCTCTCTCTATTCCCCCCTCTCTCTCTCTATTCCCCCCTCTCTCTCTATTCTCCTCTCTCTCTCTCTCTATTCCCCTCTCTCTCTCTATTCCCCCTCTCTCTCTCTCTATTCCCCCCTCTCTCTCTCTCTCTATTCCCCCTCTCTCTCTCTCTATTCCCCCTCTCTCTCTCTCTATTCCCCCGCCTCTCTCTCTCTCTATCCCCCCTCTCTCTCTCTCTATTCCCCCTCTCTCTCTCTCTATTCCCCCCTCTCTCTCTCTCTATTCCCCCCTCTCTCTCTCTCTATTCCCCCCTCTCTCTCTCTCTCTATCCCCCTCTCTCTCTCTCTCTCTATTCCCCCTCTCTCTCTCTCTCTCTCTATTCCCCCCTCTCTCTCTCTCTATTCCCCCCTCTCTCTCTCTCTATTCCCCCCTCTCTCTCTCTCTCTATTCCCCCCTCTCTCTCTCTCTATTCCCCCCTCTCTCTCTCTCTATTCCCCCCTCTCTCTCTCTCTATTCCCCCTCTCTCTCTCTCTATTCCACTCTCTCTCTCTCTATTCCCCCCTCTCTCTCTATTCCCTCTCTCTCTCTCCCTCTCTCTCTCTCTATCCCTCTCTCTCTCTCTATTCCCCTCTCTCTCTCTCTCTATTCCCCTCTCTCTCTCTCTATTCCCCTCTCTCTCTCTCTATTCCCCTCTCTCTCTCTCTATTCCCTCTCTCTCTCTCTATTCCCCTCTCTCGCTCTCTCTATTCCCCTCTCTCTCTCTCTATTCCCCTCTCTCTCTCTCTATTCCCCTCTCTCTCTCTCTATTCCCCTCTCTCTCTCTCTATTCCCCTCTCTCTCTCTATTCCCCCTCTCTCTCTCTATTCCCCTCTCTCTCTCTCTCTATTCCCCTCTCTCTCTCTCTATTCCCTCTCTCTCTCTCTATTCCCCTCTCTCTCTTTCCCTCTCTCTCTCTATTCCCCTCTCTCTCTCTATTCCCCTCTCGACTCTCTCTATTCCCCCCTCTCTCTCTCTCTATTCCCCTCTCTCTCTCTCTATTCCCCTCTCTCTTCTCTCTATTCCCCTCTCTCTCTCTCTATTCCCCTCTCTCTCTCTCTATTCCCCTCTCTCTCTCTATTCCCCTCTCTCTCTCTATTCCCCTCTCTCTCTCTCTATTCCCCCTCTCTCTCTATTCCTCTCTCTCTCTCTATTCCCCTCTCTCTCTCTCTCTATTCCCCTCTCTCTCTTCTCTCTCTCTATTCCCCTCTCTCTCTCTCTATTCCCCTCTCTCTCTCTCTATTCCCCTCTCTCTCTCTCTATTCCCCTCTCTCTCTCTATTCCCTCTCTCTCTCTCTATTCCCTCTCTCTCTCTCTCTATTCCCCCTCTCTCTCTCTATTCCCCTCTCTCTCTCTATTCCCCTCTCTCTCTCTCTCTATTCCCCCTCTCTCTCTCTCTATTCCCTCTTCTCTCTCTCTCTATTCCCCCTCTCTCTCTCTATTCCCTCCTCTCTCTCTCTATTCCCTCTCTCTCTCTCTATTCCCCTCTCTCTCTCTCTATTCCCTCTCTCTCTCTATTCCCCTCTCTCTCTCTCTCTATTCCCCCTCTCTCTCTATTCCCCTCTCTCTCTCTATTCCCCTCTCTCTCTCTATTCCCCCTCTCTCTCTCTATTCCCCTCTCTCTCTATTCCCCCCTCTCTCTATCCCCTCTCTCTCTATTCCCCCCTCTCTCTCTCTATTCCCCTCTCTCTCTCTCTATTCCCCTCTCTCTCTCTCTCTATTCCCCCCCTCTCTCTCTCTATTCCCCCCTCTCTCTCTCTATTCCCCCCCTCTCTCTCTATTCCCCCTCTCTCTCTCTATTCCCCCCTCTCTCTCTCTCTATTCCCCCTCTCTCTCTCTCTATTCCCCCTCCTCTCTCTCTATTCCCCCCTCTCTCTCTCTATTCCCCTCTCTCTCTCTCTATTCCCCTCTCTCTCTCTCTATTCCCCCTCTCTCTCTCTCTATTCCCCCCCTCTCTCTCTCTATTCCCCCCCTCTCTCTCTATTCCCTCCCCTCTCTCTCTATTCCCCCCTCTCTCTCTCTATCCCCCCCCTCTCTCTCTATTCCCCCTCTCTCTCTCTCTCTATTCCCCCCCTCTCTCTCTCTCTCTATTCCCCCTCTCTCTCTCTCTCCCTCTCTATTCCCCCCTCTCTCTCTCTCTCTATTCCCCCTCTCTCTCTCTCTCTCTCTCTTTCCCCTCTCTCTCTCTATTCCCCCTCTCTCTCTCTATTCCCCCTCTCTCTCTCTCTATTCCCCCCTCTCTCTCTTCCCCCCTCTCTCTCATTTCCCCCCCTCTCTCTCTCTATTCCCCCCCTCTCTCTCTCTCTCTATTCCCCTCTCTCTCTTCTCTCTCTCTATCCCCCCCTCTCTCTCTCTCTCTCTCTCTATTCCCCTCTCTCTCTCTCTCTCTATTCCCCCTCTCTCTCTCTCTCTCTCTATTCCCTCTCTCTCTCTATTCCCTCTCTCTCTCTATTCCCCTCTCCTCTCTCTCTATTCCCCCCCCTCTCTCTCTCTCTATCCCCCCCCCCTCTCTCTCTGTCCCCCCTCTCTCTCTCTCTATCCCACCTCTCTCTCTCTCTCTCTCTCCCCCCTCTCTCTCTCTCTATTCCCCCTCTCTCTCTCTCTTCCCCTCTCTCTCTTCTCTTCCCCATCCTCTCTCTCTATCCCCCTCTCTCTCTCCATTCCCTTCTCTCTCTATCCTCTCTCTCTCTATTCCCCCTCTCTTCTCTCTCTATTCCCCCCTCTCTCTCTCTTCTATTCTTCCCCCCCCCTCTCTCTCTCTATTCCCCCCCCCTCTCTCTCTCTCTCTATCCA